>NC_138211.1:10343516-10496016 GCF_964194415.1 Vipera berus | reverse complement strand
CCCTGTGCAATCCCAGCCACAATTTAAGAAAGGCCTTCAGTCCATTAATTATCTAGCTTTCCTAAGTTACGTTTAAATACATTTGCATGTTGGAAAAACTTCAACAAAAAGCTCTTGCTTTTTGGAGAGCCTTGAGGGAGGTGACAAGTTCTCTTTGTGGTTTATAATTGTATGCAGAAAAGGTTGTTATTTTCATTGCTTTACTGGTGAATGGACCGCCCCCCCTTAGGTTTAAGGAAGGTTTACCTGAGCCTGAGCAACTAAAGCAATATTTCTAAGATTCCAATGTCCCAGTAGGCTGGTGTTTACTTTAAATACTTCAACCTTCACCCTTTTCCACAATGTTAATGAAGAGTAAAATCATTTTCTGATACAATACAGAAACAGTTTATAAACTATTTGGCTCAAATAAACATATTGTAAAAACCACAAAAAAGAAAGCCATTGCAGAAAACGGTGTACAATTAACTGTTGCTTTTGTATCCAGATTGCTGTCAAGCTTTAGATTTCCAAGGTCTATGGTCTGTAAAAAGAAATTTTTAAATCAAAATGACCCAAATCGCACAAGATTTGGCATGAGAATACTAACAACTCGAAGGATCCTAAGAACGAGATTGCCAAAATCTCATGAAATTTGATGCATCTCTTAAGGTTCAATCATGGGGAGGGGAGGGGATGGTGGTGAATGAGCACCTGTGCCACAGTGCCAGGTTGTGCATTAGTGCCGACTATCTGGAAATGCTGCTGGCCACCGAACTTTCCTTGTCCTCCAGCATTAAGATAGATTCATGTCAAAAGTGTTTCCTGATGAATGCTCTTGCTAACCAGCATTAAGAAATGAGCTGCATTGTAGGATCTGAATTTATAGTGCAAGCTCCATGCAGTTTGAATAGGGGCTAAGAAGAAACGTTTTTAAAGGAGAGAGAGAAAGAGAACGCATGTAGGTGACACTCTTATCCTGGACATTCTTGAACTGGTAGAAAAAAGCAGATATTTCTCCCTGCAGGATGTCTCACCTTACTTTCATTTTTCCAATAAAAGCTCAAAGAAAGTGTTTCCTGCTCAATCATATCTTGTCTGCCAGCTTGCCACACTTTGAAGTGTAGGTAGGCACAATGAGTGATGGGAAGGCAAAATGGAACGCAAAGTGTCAGAATATGGAAACAACTGCCACGACTAAGCTACCAGGACTTACGGCCTGCTTTGAGCCTTCTTCTCTTCACTTGGGCTGCTACGCACAAGGGGGCAAGGCTGTGTGCGAGCCTCCAACATTTGACAGAGAGAAGGGCAAGTGGAGAAACCAAGGGAACACGCTTTTCAAACCACGAACTGAGCAATCCCCATAAACCTAATGGAAATTCTTTTTGAACATTGTGCAATTAAGTGGTTTTATGTAGCAAAAACTCAGAATTAGAAAGTATCCCAAAGCCAAACAAAAACCAAGAATAAACTCTGTCCTCCAAACCTTTACCAGTGCAAGTTTAGTCCATGAAGGACAAGAAGCAACAGATGGAAACTAATCGAGGAGAAGACCAACATAAAACTAAGGAGAAATTTCTTGACAGAACAAATTAATCAGTGGAACCACTTGCCTCTGGAAGTTGTGGGTGCTCCAACACTAGAGCTTTTTAAGAAGAGATTGGACAACTGTTTGCCTGAAATAGTGTAGGGCTTCCTGCTTGATCAGGGGGTTGGACTAGATGACCTCCAAGGTCCCTTCCAACTTTGATATTCTGTTATAGGAACACCTGGAGGGTCACAGGTTCCACAGAGGGCAGCCTATTTTAACAGAATCATCTAACTAAGTAAATGGTGATCCACAAACCCTACATCACAATAAACACATTTGCCTCTAAGGTGCCACATGATTCTTCGTTACTTATAAAAAAAAATCTATCTTGAAGGTACATCCGTGACCAACTTTAATCCAAAATCGGAAGTCAGGAGTCTGGGGAGACTTCTGATTAGCCTACTTTCCCTCTAACCAGCTGGCCTGGAGGCTACAGAATGGCCAATGGTGCAGATATCAAGCTGTCTCTCCCCAAATGCCTAATTAACAGGCAGGTCTGGCTGGAGGAGAACACCACGGGAGGTAAGCGAATCTGGAAACTGGGGGCAGGAGGGGTGACAGCACTCACTCATATATTAGCTGCAGCTCAAAATCTATCAAACTGCCTCAGTTTACATACTGATCCCTTGTGGGAGGCAGACAGCACACATTTGCATATACACAGCCCACACCACGGTACTGCCATCTCTTAAGAAGAAGTCAGAAAAAGTAGGAACTTGTGAAATATTAGGAAGTGCAGAAAATTATGTCAAAACTGGGGATGTAAAATGAGAAATGTACTAACACAATGAATCTCTGTCTTGCTATCTAGCTACCTCTTATCTATCATCCACCCACCCACCACCCATCCATCCATTCTTCCATCCATCCATCCATCCATCCATCCATCCAGCCAGCCAGCCAGCCAGCCAGCCAAGGGCTAGAAATTACTTTTCAGTATTTCAGTATTCAAAAGGATTAAGATCCTTTAATTCCATAGGCAACTGTATCTAAAGATGATGGTGGTGGTCTTCCTCTGAATCACATCTCACAACTGAAGATTCTTCCCACCTTCTTTCCCCAGTCAAGAATGAAAGTCCACAAAGTAGTATTACAATGAATGCTTGTATATAAATACTATTCAAAACAGGATCTCTTGTTTGGAAGGCCTGTGCATCACACTTCAACATTTTTTAACAGAACTTATTATATTGCCATGCATAAGAAAGTGTCCGAAGATAAAGGAACCCCAAAGATCAGAGAAGAATTACTTTTTGAAAGTAATGTAGCTGGAGTTGGGGGTTCCCCCCAAAACCAACATCAAATAAGGCCCAGGTTTGCTCTGCAGATTCAGAATGAAGAAAAGATGCTTTGGTGGGAATAGGAATATTCTGTGTTGCAATATTTTGCTGCATGGGTCACCTTTGATGTTAACATTAGGTAAACCCAGTAGTAATTGAACTTTGGCTCAGTGGCGAGGACATCTAGAACTTTGCAAATTCAGGCTAGCTGCAAGGATCAGGATCAGGTGATGGAAAAGATCTTCTACTTAATGGTCCAGAATATCTAACCTTGGCAACTTTAAGACTGGACACTCCTGGTCTACAGCAATGTTTCTCAACCTTGGCAACTGTAAGAGGTGTAGATTTAAACTCCCAGACTTCTATTTATGTATTTATTACATTTTTATGCTGCCCATCTCCCCTGTAAGGTGACTCTGGGCGATTTACAAATCTAATTGTACCAAAAAAGACTTTGCTGAATCCAAAGAGTATTTTTTGCGATGTTTCCAGATATAGAAAACAACACAGCTGAAAGGTGCTGATGATGGTGTGCATGTGAATATTTGTGCTTTTCAACAGTGTGGATCACCAGTGTAGGACTAGTAGCAATGGATGGAAATCTAGCAGGACTAGCCAATTCTGTAATAGCTTTGCTTCCTTTGCCATCCATCTGGTAAACTCACAAGATTTGCTTTTCTTGCCATGCACATGTATATATAACCTGAACTAGACTGTTGTTTCTCTGTGTCATATAATAAATGTGAGTATATGCATAATTATGTATGTATGTATGTATGTATGTATGTATTTATGTCATATTTATGTAGTGTATATCAGAGGTGGTGACCCTTTGAGAGCTGTATGCAACGAAATTTCATTTTAATGTATGCCGATCAGTGTACATTCAAACTGACAATAAAGCTATTGTTCTATTCTTCTGTTCTAAATTAATCAGGGAGAGAAGCAAATTAGAACTAAGGAGAAATTTCTGCACAGTTAGAGCAATCAGCCTCCAGAAGTCATGGGTGCTCCATCACTGGAGGCTTTTATGAAGAGTCTGGACAACCATTTGCCTGGAATGGTATAGGGGGTTGGACTAGAGGTCCCATCCAACTCTGTTATTCTGTTATTCTCTATGTTCTGGGAATAAAATTATGTGGATAACTAAATAAAAACATTTGGATAACTAAGAGATTAGAGTTTGACTGCATGTACTGGGACGAGGTGGAGGAAACCATGGTAGGGAAGTGGCTGGGGTTAAAACAGTTGCTCAATGGGAAATCTGTGCTGGGCCCATAAATATTAAAAGAGTCGCCTAGTCCTACAGAAAGTGGCTTCATACTGTTTGGCTCCAGGCAAAATAAAGGGAATTCAGTGCCCCAAAGGGCTAGAACAGTGGGATTAATAACACATCAATTTTAATGCAGGTTTTTTTTTCTGCTTCATAAACAGCAAAGTGAATGTTTGAGCATCTCAGCAGGAGGTTAATGAGGACTCTGATTAGTTATTCAGATTTCCTTACAGTGCCTCAATCCATCCTTCTAGAGGGAGAGGAAAGAAGGATGGGTAAAAAAACAACAACATAGTAAAGATATTCTTCCCACTCTCCTTCTGTTTTCTAAGCCAGACCGGGCCACAACATGGCAAAACCATTCGGCTTCACAATTTTATATCTTGTGATGATTCAGATTTCATGGAGAGTACATAGCATGCTCAAACTGTGTCCCTTCACCTTTATTTTCAGCTTGCAAAGAAAGGGAGAGCACAGTGAGAAGCACAAAAATGTATGAAGCTGGCTTAAAGGTAAAGGTAAAGGTAAAGGTTCCCCCGGACATGCGTGCTAGTCGTTTCTGACTCTAGGGGCCGGTGTTCATCTCCGTTTCAAAGCCGAAGAGCCAGCGCTTGTCCGAGGACATCTCCGTGGTCATGTGGCCGGCATGACTAGACGCCAAAGGCGCACGGAATGCTGTTACCTTCCCACCGTAGTGGTCCCTATTTTTCTACTTGCATTTTTACGTGCCTTCGAACTGCTAGGTTGGCAGAAGCTGGGACGAGTAACAGGCGCTCACTCTGTTACGCGGCACTCGGGATTTGACCCGCCAAACTGCCGACCATCTGATCGACAAGCTCAGCGTCCTCCTGCCTCCTTGCTAAAGGATGATGGGTTTGCCTCAAACCCGAGTAGATCCTTGATTTTCTAACTGGAAGATTAATCCTCCAGGTGTGCTTTGATTAAAAACGTTGGGTTACAATGTCGAAAGAAGACGGTGCCTAATGGATATGAATTCTGGCAACAGCAACAATATTGTTGAAGAAACTGTGCCTGATGGGTGCTGAATTGGGAAAACACATCAGGGAGGAAGAGTAGTTTAACCAGAATGGGCAGCATCCGTGGAACTTGTATACTTTCAAAGAAAGTAGAGAAGTAAACTGAGAGTGATCATAAAGAAATAAAATGTTACGGAAAGAATAAAAAAGGATGGTCCTGCCCTCATTGCTTTCTTCCCATTGCATCTCAGCAGGTTGTTCCATTACCAACAACAGAAGTGGTCTTCACCACACAGACTGTTTTGTTCAGCTCCTCAGACATTGTCTTGGCAACAGAGAGTTCCTCCTTTCAGTTATCTCACTGTGAGATGCTGAAGCTTGAAGCCAGGGCCTTCTGTATTCAAATCACATCCTCAACTCCGTCTCCACGTCTTGGCGTCAGGAACAAAGATGATGTAACCAAACCAGGCATAGTCTGGCCGAAGGGAGTCTCATCCTTGTGCCTCCTACGATGGCCCCACACCATCGTTATTATTAATTCAACCCAGCTGTACCACCATATTAATCTTTGGTTTCATCAGCTATAGTGACTTATGCTTGAGGGAAACAATTATCTCAATTTAATCTTTGTCCCGGGCTCACAACATCAACGCTGTAATTGGAAAACATCCAAGGCAACAGAAAAGGAATATATGCGAGATAGACAAGAGAAAATACATCTTCCAGTACTTTCTGATGTGCTCCAAAAATCGTCACGGGGCAGCTACCTGTCGCTTTATTTTTGCTTCTTTAATGCATTTCCATCTTTAAATTATAGTGAGGTTTTTAACTGGGTTTGCCACGCCTAGTGCTGCTTGTGTGAGTTGGGCAGCCATATCAATTGAAATAAGTAAATAAATACTTGGTTCTTGTGAGCTGCCTTGAGTTAAGGTGGAAGTTAGCGACACACAAATTATTATTACCCCCACAACAGTGTGAAATCATAGCTGCCAGTTCTTCAGCTGATATTGGGCGTCATATGCATTGAGTTCTTCCCAGGAATTTAGGATGTTGTAATGCATTGGCGTGTTGCCTTTTGTAACTGACAGATGGACACTTTGTCAATGTGCAAATTTTCTAAGTGCCGTCCAAGATTTTGGGGTATGGCACCCAGTGTGCTGATAGCCTCTGGGACTACTACAGCCGTTTTATGCCATAATCTTTCAACTTCATTATTGTTACTGATTACGCAGATAATGGGGTCTCAACAAATGCTGAGTGATAATTAGAGAAGATTTCCTCCCCCCCCTCTTTCTCCCTTCCATCACTTCTGGACGATCAAGTGAATTTTACAAGAACTTTTTTTCCAAGCTTTCCCCTTCAATGTAATTGAGAAGTCATTTATTCCTCCATAACATTTGTTTGAAGGAACGTTAGAGCTGAATTATAGTTTGGACTATTATCTCACAGTAACTGTCTGGGAAATGTTAATGCCTAGATCCTGCAGAATGCCGTATTACATTTTTTATGGTGGACATAACATTTTTATGAACTTTTTCTCAGGTAACATCATCATTTACTGTGGAGAAGAGCACCTACCTACGGTAGGGTTTGTTAGCTTGGATATAAACTTCACGAATGCCTTGGGGTACCTTGAGAGAGACATCCCCGAAGTATTAATCTCAACACTTTATTCCAATGGCCCTTTTCTTGTAAACTCATTCAAAGTGGCCCACTCCGACAGTTTATTAAATAAAATGATTTGTTAACTATACTGAACTAACTCAGTCTATAATTAACACAGTAATATTACAGCAATACCAAGCAATTCATGGACAATTTATAATATGGCCTAACAATGGGGGGAGGGGGAATCCAAGCAACCACCAAATAAAAAAGCATTTTATCAAAACCAGAATAAAAATCTTCTCAGCAGTCTATGAACTTTGATGGTTTCCTTCACCAGAAATGTATTATGGCAACTGTGGGGCAGAATATTTGAAGATCCAGAATGCCTCTTCTTCCTCAACTCAGCTAAAAATCCTAACCTCTGTTTTTAGGAGAGAACGGTTATTTGCAAAGCTTCATTGCTACAGATTCCTCTACAGCCAGAAATGTAAAGGGACTAAGTGGACCCTGGAGCTCTTAAGGTATCTCAGAAACAATTAGTAACTTTAGGGTAACTTTGGGCTGTTTCTAGAGACGTTTGGATGATCAGCTAAAGTGCTTCTAAATCCACCCTTCTGTCCCCATTTCGTCCACCCCTTTGCAAGAGAACTGTATTTTATTCAGACCTTTTTAAAAAGAGATCTCAGAAAAGGCACTTTCAGTAGTTTATATTTTCTTAGTAAAAGAATGATTTACCCTGTGGTAAGAAGGGCAGATGATAGATAGATAGATAGATAGATAGATAGATAGATAGATAGATAGATAGATAGATAGATAGATAGATAGATACTGTAGATAGATGATAGATAGATAGATAAATAGATAGATAGATAGATAGATAGATAGATAGATAGATAGATAGATAGATAGATAGATAGATAGGGATGGATGGATGGATGGATGGATGGATGGATGATTTCAGCTCTCTCCCCCAACTGTTTAAATGTGTTTGGGTTTCTCACATCTAGAATAATTATTTTATTCTATTTCATTCAAGAGCCGTGGTGGCGCAGTGGTTAGAATGCAGTATTGCAGGCTGATTCTGCTCATGCCAGCAGTTTGATCCTGACCGGCTCATGGTTCACACTCAGCCTTCCATCCTTCCAAGGTCAGTAAAATGAGGACCCAGATTGTTGGGGGCAATAGGCTGACTCTGTAAACCGCTTAGAGAGGGCTGTAAAGCACTGTGAGGTGGTATACAAGTCTAAGTGCTGTTGCTATTCTTCTTCCTTTTTTAAAAAGAAAGATGGATTTTATCGCTTCGTGCTTCTCTCACCTCTAGCTTCCATTTAGTGTCATAAGTATTTCATTATGGGAAGGCTGGTCTTCTTATTTGCCCCTGCATTTGAGGATTCCATCATTTCATTATTCTTACAGACAAATGCTTTTAACCCTCTGTCACTGCTAGTAAAATCCGGATATTGGCACGAGTTTGTAATACTTAGGCTGACAAGTGTCAGCACAAACACGCCTAGGGAGGCAGAAATGACCTGGCAGGTCCCTCTAGATGGACAGAGCCACTTTTCAGAATATGCACAGTGATATTAGACAATTGTAGGGTGACTCTTTAGGTGAGAGGCCTGTCACCTAGGAGATAGCACAAAAGCTAGGAAGACTAATGGTAGAAACACTGCACACTGATTTATTGCAAAGTGAACACTCAATGGTTGTGTCAAACTACAAGTCAGCAAAGATAAATTTAGGATCTACAAAAGCATACAGTAAAAAAGAGAGTTTCTAGTTTGAATCAGTTGGAGTTTTTGAGTTTGAAGCAGAGGGAAGAATAATATAAATAGAAAGGCAAGAAAAAAAATACTTCCTGCTTGTAAATTATTTTCGTTTATTTGAAAATAATTTCATAATGTTTTCCAATCAACTTCAGTCTATAAGCATGATCGGATATTATTATTTATTATTTATTCAATTTTTATGGCAGCCCATCCTATCTAAGGAATTCTGGATGGCTCACTCCAGGTAACAAACAATCCAATAAAATCAACAGAACTGAAGAAGCTTCTTGGATGAGAAATGAAATGGCTTCAAGGAAAAAACAAAGCAGCTTTGGGACAACCATGACCTGGATGTCTGAGAATCTCCACAGAGAATCCAATAAAATTAAGTCTAAAAAGCCAATAGACAAACATGTAAAAATATCAGTAATAGTTTTAAGACCCAAAGGGAAAAAAAATCATCCTGACCAATGTTTAAAAATCTATTCTTACATCAGCTTAACACAGCCACTGCAAAAACTCTTCACTTGCCTTTAGAACTGTCTTAAAAAAATTCTGGTGGGAAGATGTTCCCAGGATGGGTGCCATTGAAAGTAGAAAGTAGGAAATCTGGGGGACTCGAGTGGATAACTATGGCCCCGTTATGAATTCTGGGAGTTGAAGACCACAAGTCTTAAAGTTGCCAAGATTGGACATCCCTGATCTAGGATTTAAATTGAGCATTTATGACCCATCTTCATAAATTTCCCTGCAGAAGCAAATTATTTTGCACCTGTTCCTAAGCAACATGGGACTGGTTCCTCCCCCTCCTGCTGTAAAGAAACTGTTTCCTAGACTCCCTCTTTGATACTAAAGGGACGTCATAAAAAAAGAGAGATTCTTTCCTTTGGAACCACTGCCATATGCTTCATCTCAGTCTTAAACTACATGTTAATTGTTCTGAATTAAGAACTCCAGCTGGAAAAAGCAAACAAGCAATTTGCAGACCTTAAGATAACACCCAACTTATCCAAATGGATGTTAAAAAAGCTCTTGGTTGGGTAGAATTCAAATAATACTGACTGGTTTTTGGTTTTTTTAAAAGCTTTTTTAAATAAAATAAAAAAATAAAATAAAACCTGGTTTCTCAACACTGGATTTACTCCCAGATATATCTTAAAAAATATCAACAGAGAAGGAGAAAGTTGTTTCCACCTAGATGACATCTCAGATTACCAGCTAAAAAGCTTTTTAGATTTATTCCATCTTTTCCTTCATTAACAGCTACTTAAAACAAGCAAACGAAAAAAACCAGTGAAGGGAAAACAGGAGAAGATTATTTTTTTACACCCTGTTTCAGAACTTTGCAGAGAGATATATACAGTAGTTGATGATTCTGGAGATTATATAACTGTTCAGATGATTATTCAGTCTGATCTGACAGGAATGTTCTTATCATAGATTTAGAGTAGGTCATGTGTGTCCAATCTTGGCAAATTTAAGACTTGTGGACTTCAGCTCCCAGAATTCACCAGCCAGCCGTGATAGATAGTCAGATGATAGACAGTCAGATAAAATTTATATGCTACCCATCTCACTAGGAAGCCGCTTTGGGAAGCTGACTATATAGATAGATTGATCTGATCAGAGCTATCCATTTATGACCGTGTAGGCGCTGGAGATAAACCATATGTTTGCTTCCAAATTTTCTGTCAAGCTTTTTTGAAAAAAAAAAGTCTTGTCAAGCGCTGGGGAAATCAGGAGATTCAGGCAGTTCAAATGGGTATAAAGATTTATTGCAAGTTTAAGCTCTCTACAAGAATCTGACCTACTAACGGTCCACGGAAATGAGGGGAGTTAAGAATAGAAAAGAATTCAAGATGGGCTGGACTTAGTTTTCTTGTATGTATGTACATCTCATATATATATATATATATATATATATATATATATATATATATATATATATATATGTGTGTGTGTGTGTGTGTGTGTGTGTGTGTGTGTGTGTGTGTGTGTGTGTATGTATGTATGTATGATGTTTTGCAGATAAATTTATATTGCAGATGAGTAAATACAGATTTAAGAGGCCTTTTCAGAAGCCAATGACAGCTAGTATGAAATTTGAAGAGCAAATTTTCTGAAAAAGCAGCCTGTTGCCTCCCCCGCCCTTTCCCAGCATACCCTGTGACCCAAATGAATCCTCCTCCTTGGTGGAAAATGACAAGGGCTTGATTTTAAAGAAGACATCTGTAATCAGATATTTCATCAAATACCACTCAATTATTCAAATAATCCCAGCCTCTAAAATATGAGTACTGTTTAGGGAAAGAGGATCTCTTATTAAGCTGCAGCCATTTCTCCATCTCAGTCAGCATTCCTGAATTCCACATCCGATTACAAAATTTGCATTCAATTTAATTTTTCCATCTGGAGCAAATGAATAATCTGGGTCCCCATCTCAACCTTAATTACATTTGTTAAATTAAGGACTGGAATGTGAGACATTTAAGTGCTAGTAGTTCTGTCGACAGATAAACAGTTAGTTCAGCCAGCCTTGGGTTTTTCCCTCTCTATCTTCTTTTTCCAATTTCTTCCCCATCTTTCCAGAAATTATTCGTTTTTTTAAGAAAAACAAAACCTTGAAAATAAAACAAAAAATATCTTCATAAATGATGGAACAATAGATCTTTTGACACTTTCAGAGCTGCTTGCAAGAGAATGAGATAAAAGTAATAAATTTATGTACTCTGTCTTGTGGCTTAATTTCTGTGGCTAGAATTTCCATCTTTATATGTGGGGTTCCTGGAGTGCAGAAATTTTTGATAATGCCACACAGTTCAACTTTATTTCCCTTCCACAAAACAACAACACAAATATAGACCTCAAGCTGTCTGTCAGCTGCTGGATATAAAATGAGATATCATATTACTTTTACACGTGGAAAATTCACTGCTCTTCAGAGTTCATAAGTCCCTTTTGAGTAAGCTTCAGTCTTGGATCTGAACTTGGCTGGAGTGACCATCTGTCAGGGACCATCACTCCAAAGAGGTTATTGTTGCCAGAATGGGACAACTCACTGCAGACAACTCGCCACGGCCAATTCGGCACGGCCAACTCAACATGGCCAGCTCACTATGGTGGGACAACTCAACATGGTCAAGATGCCCCGGGACAACTCGCTATGGGACAATTCAACAATTGAATTTCATTATTTAAAATAATTAAACAATTACTTTATTTTTTCTCATTCGCATTTCACTTTGTCCCTCCTTTGGCATCCTTTCTTTAATGACTCCTTCCACTATTTCTTTGATATTAGTTAGTGTAACTCTTGTTCCGTGGCAAGTTGTCCCATGGTGAGTTGTCTCGTGGCGAGTTGGCTGTGGCAAGTTGTCATAGACCCATCATTTCCTTAGTACAGCTCTAAGAGATACAGTCACAACCACTCTCTCCTTCTTCAGCCCAATCACCATTGCAAATTTGAGATTCTTCTTCCTGAGACCGAGCAATTTTTCACCACTCTGCCCTCTGCTTGGTGCTCTGCAGTAAATAAAATGGTGGCATTGGTATCTGATATATCAGATATGGTAACGTCATAGGGTGTCATGGTTCTGATTAATGAGATAGTTCAAACAAAATTCAGGCGTTTTTTATTTAAAAAGTCTTAATAATGAAATGCAGCATCCCTTCCGCTCACCTGCCTGTTTCCATTTACAAACACATTTGCTCTGGTTGCATCCCAACTTTTCCAGCCAGCTATCCAAACTAAAACAGAAAACTACATCCATTAAACTTACTGGGATGAAGTTACGAAGTAATCTAGGCTTCTAAAGAATCTGTTCACCATCCATCTTTTAAACCTCAAGCTTTCTAACCAGGGAAAGAACATCTGAAATCTTTTACCCCTGCAGGAACATTCTGCTAGCAAGTGCTGCTCACTAAAATTGTAGCTTTGGTGAGACCACAACATACACTAAGCAGCCTGCAATGAAGTCTGAGTTCTACTTAATATTAAGTTACACAGAACTGACCAAACAAAAGCAACTTAAATTACATCAGTTCCTGGCTATTTTGAGAGCTGAAATTTGGGGGACATTTGCTAGAGTAGCAGCCTCCTAAAAAGACTAGATTAGCAGAGATGAAACCTGAGCATCGAAGACCGTGCCAAAATAACTTTTCGAAGCTCACAGCTGTAACCACTGGAAGCTGCAGACCACTTTGAGGTTGTAAATACATGTAAATGATAAAGAAAACTCTAAAAGAGCCTTAACATAATTTAACAAAACAAAAGTCAGAAAAATCCAAGTTTTTTTTTTCTCCCTCAGGGCCAAGCAAGAACAGTTGGTCATAATTTCATTGGTGGGTCTGATCCCTTTGCCTTATTGTCATACCACCTGTGTCTCCCGTGACCTTTGCAAACCTTTTAAGTGAGGCCCCCAACCATGAAAAGATTGCCCATTCCTGTTACAGGCCTAGAGCTACACCATGAAAAATGCACACTTAGGTTAGATTTTCGTTCTCCCATCTGGTCAATAAAACCCATTCGGTTAAGTGGGTTTCTTGATGGATGGACAGCACTTTGAGCATCAGAACTGTACCTGGGAAAGGAGATTATGAGTGCAGCTCATTCTGACAGGTTTTCATGGGAGCAAAATCAGAGCAGAAAGCTAAAAATGCTGATCTCTTGTGTGATATACCCAGTGGTGGGATTCAGCCGGTTCGCACCACTTCGGCAGAACCGGTAGCTCATTTTTTGTTGCCCAGGCCCAGAGCGGACTTCCGGAAGTGGCATCCACACAGAGAACCGGTTGTTCACCTATTTGAATCCCACCACTGGATATACCTAAGCAGTTAGGACCACTGTGGTTCACGTGGTTAGGGCGCTGGGTTGGAGGTTGGCAAGCCCACGTTAGAGACCCGAGTGCTGCTGTGGGGTGGGGTTGAGCTCCTGTCGTTTGCTCCAGCTCCTGCTGGGGATGTGAAAAGCGCCTCCAACTGGGCCTCCCCCAGGCAACAGTGACATCACCGGCTAATCCTTTCAACCCCGAAGTGCCTTGGCGCTTCTGACACGAGTGCTATGCTTACCTAAGCAATATCTCCCATAAACCCAGTGCAGATAGTCCTTGGCTTACGACAGTTCATTTAGTGACCATTCGAAGTTACAACAGCAATGGAACAAGTGACCCACGACCATTTTTCACACTTATGACCATTGCAGCCTCCCCGTGGTCAGGTGATCAAAATTCAGACGCATGGCAACTGGCCTGCTAACTTTGCAGCTGCAGCGACTTAACAAGCGGTCGTCAAATGGGGCAAAACTCACTTAACTGTCTCGCTTAGTGATGGAAATTTTGAGCTCAGTTGTGGTCGTACGTCGAGGACCACCTGCAATCCCTTTCCTCACCTCCCCCCCCCCCTTTCTCAAGGTGCAGGAGATTAGATTTACCACCAGAGAAAAGCACAAATGAGCCTAAGAGGGAAGGAAGCGACAGAGCTTGCTTGCGTTCAGATTTACAGCCTGACATTCCTGCTTGTGCCAACAGTAAATCACCTCTATGAGGTGGGGGATTCTGGCAGAAAGTATGAAACCTGGCACGGTCCTCGTCATCACCTACATCAGGACTGAAGGAGCTCGTCGTTATAACTTCAATCCTCCAGTCATTCCGATTTACATGTATAAATAATCCCACTCACTGACATTCACCCCAGAGACTAATAATAGATTTTCTGGGGGAGCAGACACATAAAACATAAAACAAGAATGAGAGGCAAAGCCCAAGCGGAGATGAAGAGATGGTGAAGGAAGCCTTTGGAGTGGCTTGGTGGGAGAGCTGGAATCAATGAATGGACCCCCCCCCCACTCCAGCTAAAGTTAGAGATGGACAAGTCAGTCCCTCTGGATTTGTTCTGCACGGCTCTCTTAGTCCTTCTTCTTCCATTTCCAAATTAGCCTTTCGAGTTAAGGAAGCAAAAGTTCCAATTCACTGGAAATGCAACTTTCGCCAATATATGCATTTGGGATGTCCTTTTTATTTTCCTCCACCCCGCCTTCTCTAATATGTACATTTTCATTTGTGGATTTGTAGATTTTTGCATCAAGGGTTTGGCTGCAAACTAGTCTACCAGGTTTAGAACCTGCCACTGAAGTAATTCATATAATTTCAAGATATGCAAACTGGGTTGACTCAGCTAAAAATACAGACCAGACAAAACATCTCCGAGACACCCCAAATCCTGCATTTATTGTTCGGTTCTGCTTAGCTGTCCCAGAGAAATCAAGAGGGAGATCTCTATAAATAGACATCAGTGGGTTACAAGGTTGTGGAAGGTTTTTGATGTTTCCCTTGACAGCATCGAAATGAATCATTAGCAGATCTGGAAGGAGGCAACATAAAGCTGACTTAAAGAGGCTTCAAAGGAAGAGAGAACATTTTTCTCTGGCACGACTTATGTCCTCCGTCTTTTGGACCACAAATCTGAACTAGATTTGGATAATATTTCCCCGCACACAGGTAGTCCTCGACTTACGACAGTTCGTTTAGTGACCCTTCAAATTTACAACGGCACTGAAAATAGTGTCAGGACCATTTTTCACGTGTGCAACAGTTAGCAGAGATTTGTGACATCTCAGAGGGAGAGTGCCCTCTTGCAAAGTAACTACTGCTTTTAAAAAGAAGCAGTATAAATAGTCCTCGACTTACAACTGTAATTCGTGATGGTCATAAAGAAGGTCATCATCAGCCCTGATTTTTACAACCTTTTTGGGGGCCCATTTTTTAAGCAAATGCAGTGATCATTAAGCAAATCCATTTTTCGCTATGGGGCATTCCCCCCCCCCGAAACCAAAAGTAAATACCAGTTTGTTGAAAAATTTCACAAATCCCAGTTGTGTGACCATAGGCCGTTGCAAACAACTGTGAATGATGTGGGTCGCAAATCTGAGCCCTCAAATGCAGTCATGCGACTGCGGACGGGGAGGGGGGGAGGAGAAGACACTGTAATTTTAGAATCAGGATGTAAGTACCTTTGGAGGAGGGGGTCTATTATAACTTTAATTGGTTGCTAAATGATCAATCGTAAGTCAAGGACCACCTGCTTTCTATTTATGTGGCAACCAGACACGCAGATAAGTATTTTTCTGAGGAGCTCTTGGCCTCTTCTATGGCTGCCATCCCTGGTCAGTCAGCATAGCTACAGCCTGGGGCATCTTCTTGACCATGTAAGGTGATTGTGATGGGCTATTGGGTCTTCCTTCCTGCATAAGAAAGACTATGAAAAGCTCACTCCCTAAACAGGGCATTAATTGAGCCACAAGATCTCTCTGGATCTGGGGCTTCCCAGCTCACTTCTGCCTCTGACTTAAGAATCTCTCTCATGCTGAATATCTTCAGGGATCTGAGACGATCTC
The DNA here is from genome assembly GCF_964194415.1 of Vipera berus. Lineage (NCBI taxonomy): Eukaryota > Metazoa > Chordata > Lepidosauria > Squamata > Viperidae > Vipera > Vipera berus. Next base: position 10,480,149 of record NC_138211.1, on the reverse strand, counting down.
CCAGGTGTGCTCTGAAGGGGGTTCATGAATCTTGGGGGAATCTAGAGAAAAGAAGGATTAGGGAGGACATGACGGCAGTATTCCAGTATTTGAGAGGCTCCCCCAAAGAAGAGGGGGTCAACCTATTTTCCAAAGCACCAGAAGGCAAGACAAGAAACAATGGATGGGAACTAACCAAGGAGAGAAGCAACCTGGAGCTAAGGAGAAACTTCCTGACAGTGAGGACAATTAACCAGTGGGACAACTTTGCCTCCAGATGTATTTGAGAGGCTCCCCCAAAGAAGAGGGGGTCAACCTATTTTCCAAAGCACCAGAAGGCAAGACAAAAAACAATGGATGGGAACAAACCAAGGAGAGAAGCAACCTGGAGCTAAGGAGAAACTTCCTGACAGTGAGGACAATTAACCAGTGGGACAACTTTGCCTCCAGACATTGTGGCTGCTCCATCACTGGAGATTTTTTAGAAGAGACTGGAGAGCCACTTGTCTGAAATGATATAGGGTCTCCTGCTTGACCAGGGGGTTGGACTAGAAGACCTCCAAGGTCCCTTCCAGCTCTATTCTGATTGATTATTGATTGACTCCATATGAAAGATGATATGGACTCATCTTTCAAATTATTTTTTTTCCCTTGGAGTCAGGGGGTACCATATATGTATGTGCAAATGCTCTGAGAGGGTTATTATTTTCATTTTTTTAAGCTCCATTTTTTATAAAAAAAATCATGCTGCTTTGTGGTTGAATTTGGGAGCCTTCAAAGCTCAAACTTGAAAAACCTTTTGGAAGTCCTATTAATACTTTTAAGTGCAAGAGAAGGAGCAGATTGTGTCTGCTGAGTGAGACCTGATCTTCACAAGATTTCTTTGTGTTTTGTTTTGGATTAACAGTATTTGTGCCCAAGGATAAATCGTCATGTTTTAGCAATGAGGTCCCTAGTGAGCCTGTTTAAAAATTAATTAGCAGTATGCAACAACATATTTGCAATGAATAGTAATTTTTTTCTAAAAAACCCTTTTGCCCAATCGCTAGCACCTCTTTTTCTACATAGATTTGCTATTACTTTGGGGTTGGGGTTACTAAGCGAAAAGTGTCCTGGTTCCTTTGCATGTTAATGAATTTCTCCAGCTTGGAAGGAAGACACAGAAGGACCATTGGCTAGAAGGCTGCATCAGGTGGGCACAGAGGGCTGAGAGCCACATTCAAAACATGGATTTTGTGGATGTGGGGAAAAGTTAAGAAACAAAAATTATTTTGACCCTTAAAACCCCACAAAACTAAAAGAACACATTTTAGTCCTGCCAGTTCTCTCTTGAAGTCTCTCCTTGTGATTTAATAGATTAAGGAACAGAGAAGCTGCTGGAAAGATGCTTGTAGAATGGGGGTTTATTTACATGTGGCCACCAGCTACCTTGCAGCTAAGAAGTACAAAAACAGCTGTCTTTACCCATAGCTGGTTAGGAATTTGGGAAGACATGTTAAGTTAGGGTTTCCCAAACTTGGAAATTCCCAAGCATATGGAATTCAACTCAGAATTCCACTGAGAGTGGCAGAGAATTCTGGGAGTCGAAGTCCACTCGCCTTCAATTTTCTAAGATTGGCAAACCTCAAGCATTAAGGTAGGGCAATCCAATAGAGCAACTTCCTTGCAGAAATGTGCAAATATTTCAACTGACCAATCTTAAAATGGTCCTTTTAGAACGCTTAGGGTAAGGTTGGAACAGCCTTTTGCAACCTCTAACCTTGGCACATTTTGAATTCAAAACACTTTGCACACCTGTATTCATTTGGCATCCACCAAGAAGAGCAACTCTTCCTTGCTACCTCCTCCCTATATATGCCTCCCCATCCCTAGAAAGTCAGTTACATATCTTTCCAGTTGCAATTTTTAAAATTCATCCTTGCCTGAAGATTTATTGCAGTAGTGACTGGCTTAATTTACGGCTGCCTGATTACATGGTGAATTTATAATGAATATTTATACTGCACTTTTATTGTGGGTTTTAAAATCAATTAAAAACCGGTAGCCTAGTAGCAATAGGAAACCAAAGATCTCCCTTTTCACTCTCCACACCACTTTTCAAAGTCATTCCTTAACATGCTGGCTACTGCACTGGAGAAAAACAAACAATCACAATCAGCTTACAGACATTCCAGTAGTGCCTAAATCCATCAACGTGTTGAGTATTAGCAAACAGGGTTGAGGAGGGGAAAGGGAAAAAAAACATTCCCTACCCCTAACATTCATGGAGATAAAATGGATGGAGAATTCTCAGCAACATCTGGAAAGCATCTGAAAAGCATCTGTTTTTATGGTGTGTTTCATATCACAGGCTGGTACTTTGAACTGAAAGCTGGTAGCCATGCTTTTTTGACCCTGGGTGGGCTGCAGATTCCCCCTCTTTTCAATCTAAGGTAAAAAGGTAAAAGTTGTGTCTGACACTAAAAGGTGGTGTTCATCTCCATTTCTTGGCCGAGGGAGCCAGCTTTGTCCAAAGACATTTTCCTGGTCATGTGGCCAACATGGCTATATGCTAAAGGAGCATGGAACACTGTTACTTTCCCACCAAAGTGGTACCTATTGATCTACTCGTATTTGCAGGCTTTCAAGCGACTAGCTGGGCAGGAGCTGGGGCAGGAACAGGAGCTTACCCTGTCATGCAGCTCTTAGGTCTCGAACCCGAGCTGTCAGATCACTGGGGAAGCCAGATTCACTTAACAACCATGTTACCAATTGAACAACTGCAGTGATTCTCTTAACAAGTGTGGCAAGAAAGGTCGTAAAATGGGGCAAAACTCAACAAATGTTTCGCTTAGCAACAGAACTTTTGGCCTCGATTGTGGTAAGTTGAGGACTACCTGTATTGCCCAAAGGATCAATTTCTTTATACTGAGAGTTGCACTTGGTTCATTTATTCTAGTTACTACAGCCATGGTGGTGCAGTGGTTAGAATCCAGTAAAAGGTAAAGGTTCCCCCGCACATGCGTGCTAGTCGTTTCCGACTCTAGGGGCCGGTGCTCATCTCCGTTTCAAAGCCGAAGAGCCAGCACTTGTCCGAGGACGTCTCCGTGGTCATGTGGCCGGCATGACTAGACGCCAAAGGCGCACGGAACGCTGTTACCTTCCCACCGTAGTGGTCCCTATTTTTCTACTTGCATTTTTACATGCTTTCGAACTGCTAGGTTGGCAGAAGCTGGGACGAGTAACAGGCGCTCACTCTGCATATATCCAGTACTGCAGGCTAATTCACTGCTCAATCCAGCAGTTCCATCCCGAGTGGCTCAAGGTTGACTCAGCCTTCCATCCTTCCAAGGCTGATAAAATGAGGATCCGGATTGTTGGGGGGCATTAGGCTGACTCTGCAAACTGCTTGGAGAGGGCTGTAGAACACTATGAAATGGTATATACATCCAAGTGCTATTGCTACTACTACTATTGACACAAGGCCTTTCTAGAAGTTCAAAATACATTTCTCTAAGCACTGAACAATACATAATATTGAGCAGTATTCTGAAACTGAAGCTGAGGTTTCATTTAGTTATCTACTGATTCATTTATTTAAGCCCATGGATTAATCTCTTCTTTTAAAACCATCTGTTTTAAATAGGCCTGCCTGCATCATCTGAAACTAAGGGGGGGGGGGGGAAACCTATGCTTCTTGCTTCCAAACTAATTTTTTACAGATACTGCAGATTTAATAGATGAATTAATTGCCTGACATACAATATATCGTTGGAGATATTTTTAATAGGCAGAAATCCCTTAACATTTCATTGTCAATTAAAGAAGTAAGCTGTTAAAGTTGGACTTCCAGATATGGAGAACTATAACCATCAGAATTCCTATCACAGGAAATCCCATCATGAGCAGCAACCATGGGAGTTGTAGTCCCACCCGAAAATAGGAAACCTTGGTATATAAAAAATTTAGCCTGGTTTATCCACGTTTCTCAAGTAGGGGCATGTCTGCCAACATTTTTTTACTCTAACACTAAGATGCTCTTTGTGTGTATGTGTGTATGTGTGTTTGTGTGTGTGTGTGTGTGCGCGCGTGTATTGTGTTTGTGTAAGTATTAGTGTGTTAACTGCTTATGGTTCACAATTCAGCTGGAAAGAAGCTAAAACAGGTCCTCATAAAAATCAGTTCTAGAGCTCAGGGTGATGAAGATGAAGTGCTGAAACATCTGGAGCTAGAAAAGCAGAAAAATCTCCTGAGAACATTCAATTCGGAAGGATTTACGAAAGGCCTCATTATTGCTAGCAGGGGAAAACCCTGGGGCATCTGAAATGTGCACATAGTAATTCTTTGACGTAAAAAGATTCATTTCCCAGCGAAGCAGCATAAAAAAATGAAGAAGAACTGTTGATCTAAAGGTCACTGGATACAAACACAGACAAACAAAGGGATGAACACAAAACCTCAGAAGGCTATAGAGGAATTTCCAGTACCAGGAGAATGAGGGATGGATCCCCCCCCCGCCCTGAAAGGGGGTGGAAAGAGTAAAACAGCTGGTCCCACCGGCACATATTTGTCCCTTAACAGAATAAGAGAGTTGGGAGGGACCTTGGAGGTCTTCTAGTCTGACCCCCTGTTCAAGCAGGAGACTCTAGACCATTGCAGACAAATCTCTTCTTAAAAACCTCCAGTGATGGAGCACCCACAACTTCTTGAATGCAGGCTGTTCCACTGATTAATTGTTCTCATTGTCAGGAAATTTCTCCTTAGTTTCTAGGTTGACTTGGCAGTGTAATACAGTCTTCAACTTATAACAGTTCCTTTAGCGACTGCTCAAAATTACAACGGCACTGAAAAATGTGACTTATGTGACTCCCCTTTTCACAGTTACGACCTTTGCAGCATCCTCACGATCAGGTGATCCAAATTCAGATGCTCGGCAACTGATTCATATATATGACCGTTGCTGTGTTCCAAGGTCACAGGATCACTTTTTGCGACCTTCTCACTGGCAAGATCAATGGGTTCATTTAGTAACCGGGTTACCAACTTATCAACTGCAGCAATTCACTCAATAGCTGTGGTGAGAAAAGTCATAAAATGGGGCAACATTCACTTAACAAATTTCTCACTTAGCAACAGAAATTTTGGGCTCAGTTGTGGCTGTAACTTGAGGATTACTTGTATAACAGTTACGATATTAAACCAGAATTGCAAGGGCTCACGTCCCAATCTAATTCTCCAGCTGAACATGGAACTAGTTAACTCCCAACCCAATCTATTTTGCAGAGAAAAGGAGATTTCCAAGTTTGTTTTAAGCAATCTTAGTTCAGGAAGAGAATACATGTAACAATACATGTAATGCATACAATATATATATATATATATATATATATATATATATATATATATATATATATATATATATATATATATATATATATATATATATATATATATATATATATATATATATATATATATATATATATATATATATATATATATATATATATATATATATATATATATATAAAAGAAAACGAGCAACAACTCATCCTATTCCAACCAAATTTACTTTATAAAAATCCTATTTTTTTGAAAGCATTGCAGAGGTTTCCATTCTCCATTTTGCTGGCTGCTCATATACCAGAATTGTTTTACACTGGATTTCGGACGTATAAAAGATGTAAAGTATTCTTCAATTATTCATGCAGCATTTAAATATGAATCTTCTACTGCTGCAAAATTACAAGGGGAAAAAAAAGAGCAGAGGGAATGAAAGATCATCCTTGCCTCATGTTTGCCTTCCCCCCCCTTTTAGCAGAACAGGGACAGTTTCTCATCTGATGTATAAGATGAAAATGAAGAAAGGACAGACAGACAACCAATTCAGCAAGCTATGCCTGCTACCCATGATGCAGAGGCATTTCCGGGAATATCCAAGGAGCTCTTGGATAAATCTGCAGGATTTTCTATTCAGTCAAAGCAAAGCCAACTGTATATCCTATGAGCTATGTAGAAAGCAGATATCTGGATCTTTTTTTTTTACTTCTAATGCTTCTCCATCTCTGAAAATTCATAGAATAAGTTGTAGGGTCCTTTGTCTGCAAAGAAAAAAGAAGATGCCAACCATCTCCAGACCAATTTCTTCTCAAATTATGGAATGATGAAGAGCAGAACGGAAAATGAGCTTTGTGTTCTTCTAAGATGGTGATGTACACATCAAAGCTTTAAGTCTCTATGGGGATCAAAAGCAGCTTTCCATACACTCCACACCGAGCTTTTCCAAAGCTCATTGTTTTAAGTTTCTCCTTAGTTCTAGGTTGCTTCTCTCCTTGACTAGTTTCCATCCATTGCTTCTTGTCCTGCCTTCAGGTGCTTTGGAGAATAGGTTGACCCCCTCTTCTTTGTGGCGGCCCTGGAGATATTGGAACACGGCTATCCTGTCCCCCTTTGTCCTTCTCTTCATTAAACTAGACATAGAATAGAACAGAGCTGGAAGGGACCTTGGAGGTCCTCTAGTCCAGCCCCCTGCTCAAGCAGGAGGACCTATACTGTAGTGTATGCCTTTAAAGCATACACGGAAATGTCAGCACAGCAGGGGGCTGGACAGCTCCAGGCTATAACCGCTTTGGCGGGAAAACCTGAATAGGGCGAGTCGTTGACAGCCCCAGGGCATGGTCAGCTCTGGCGGGAAGCCAGGGTTTAAATCCATTGGCCACCTGCACTGGCGGGAAGCTCAGGTTTAAATCTATTGGTCACCATTCACCTGGGCAGGTATAAAGAGACGCCAGGTAACCCCTTTGCTCCAGCTTCATTTCTGACTCAATAAAGAAATACTACCCAGCTCAAGTGTCCGTCTCTCCGTTCAACCACATGACTTTGCACTGGCGACGAAGGTGAGATCCTGCACCGGACAACGCTAGCCGCGGACGGAATCCAATCGGCAGCCCCGGACCATAGACGCAGGACGACCGAGACGGCGGAATGGCACAACTGGGTCAGTATCCCCTTTTCCATAGCAACCGCCCAGAGGAGTGGGAAGCCTTTCTTTCTTTCTTTCTTTCTTTCTTTCTTTCTTTCTTTCTTTCTTTCTTTCTTTCTTTCTTTCTTTCTTTCTTTCTTTCTTTCTTTCTTTCTTTCTTTCTTTCTTTCTTTTTTTAATGTGCAGCCCGGCATGGGAACTGCAAGATGCAAAACATAAAAATCCAGATAAACATAAGCACAGCTTGATGCTCACTAATTACCCAGTAATACTATTTATATGCTTCTGGCGTGCTCAGAAATGAAGCTTCGACTAAGGGAAATCCACATCAATATTAATGCTGCCACTGTCATTTTAATACCCTGAGTTGCGAAGAGACAAAGACACACATTCAGGCAAGAGGAAAAGAGGGGGGGGGGTGAGGGGGGAAAAATAGTTCAGAGGATCACACACACACACACACACACACTCTGGATAGGCAGAGAGAAGAAAGAAATCTGCATAAAATGAAAGATTAAGGTAAGTTGTGCAGCACCTGTCAGTTGACTCTTTCTGTCCAGCAGGGGTTTTAAACATCTATTTACAGCTGAAAATCAAACCACATAAAAGAAGAAATATACCTGAATGGGCACATTATGTCCATGATAAAAGGAAAGATAATAGACCTTGTTCATGTTCAGATGTACTGCATGTTGCAGATGGGTTTAAATCAAGAGATATAGCACTTACTCTTATATACTCGCTTCATATTGCTTTGCAGCCCTCTCTAAATGGTTCACAGAGTCAGCATATTGTCTCCAACAATCTGGGCCCTCATTTTACTGACCTCGGAAGGATGGAAGACTGACTCAACCTTGAGCCAGTCAGGACTGAACTCCTGGCAGTGGGCAGAGTTAGCCTGCAATATTGCATTTTAACCACTGCGCCACCCTGACTCAAGATAAGGGATAAGATAATGGGATAAGTCATCCCATTTTCAGCCCATCCTGGTTCTGCTGGTTTGTCTCATCTATGTTCGCTTACATTTCTGAAGTAGTGTGTAAAATAATTCCCATTATATTGGAATGCAAGAGGGTCTTCTTAAAAACAAATTCAAAACTCACTAAAGGATAAAAGTCAAGGGTAACCATCTTCCAATCTCCTAACGAGACCAAAGAATAGCAAATCAAATCGATCTGTTTATAAATGGGGGCCTTATAAAATCCTTCAGCATCTCTAAGTGTTACATCACAGAGTCCTGCTTATAAGTGCTTCACTTATAACTGATCACTTAATGACTGTTCTAAATTACGATGGACCTCGCCAGAGCTGCTTATGATCCATTTTATAAATTATGATGGCTGTACTGCCCCCACCCCATGGTCACATCATTGTATTATGGGCGCTGGGCAACCAGCTCACCTTTAGGGCCATTTGCAATATTCCACGGTCACGCGACCGTGTTTTACAATGTTTTCTTTTTTCTAGTTTCCAGTATTTACTTTTAAAAAAAATATGTTTTATTGATTTTTAGCATAATCACCTTAATATTTAGTAAACAGCGTGTTGTCTGGGTTAGTATTTAAAACAACAATCAGTGACAATTAGTTTCTATAATTCTATAGTTCACATTATGGCTTTGCTTGATTTTCTCTTCTTCCAATAATATTCTCTTTTGCCAACCCTTAAATTAATACAGTTCTTATTATTTGAATAAATGACAATTAAATATAAACATTTTGCTCATGTTTCTGCAAATAGCAACCACGGCAATGTAAAATTTCTTTTCTAATTGATCACCTTGGTTGCCTCGTCAGAGATCCTGTTTACAAAGTTCTTATTTAAATTTGTTTCCCCCGCAATATTCAAAGCTCCAGTATTTACTTCTGGTTCTGACAAAAAAATAAAATAAAAAGCCCATTAGGGAAAATTTATTTATTTATTTAGTGGATGGATTTGTTTAATGATTACAGTGTTTGCTTAATGACTGCTGCAAAAAAAAAGTCAAAAATTCAAGTCACACAATGCCTCAATTTATGACTGCAATGACTTACGAGTCATGACCATAATTCTGGGTTCAATTAGAGTCGTAAGTCGAGGACTATCTATAGTAAAGATTGAGAAACTTTGCTCTAGACATTCTTCTATGCAAAGGGCTTCCTTAGGTACAGAGAAAAACGTCAGGAATTCTCTACATGTAACATCTCTGCAAGGGACGCGGTGGCTCAGTGGGTTAGGACGCTGAGCTTGTCGATCAGAAGGTCGGCAGTTTGGCGGGTCGAATCCCAAGTGCCACGTAACAGAGTGAGCGCCTGTTACTCGTCCCAGCTTCTGCCAACCTAGCAATTCGAAAGCACATAAAAAATGGCAAGTAGAAAAATAGGGACCACTACGGTGGGAAGGTAACAGCGTTCCGTGCGCCTTTGGCGTCAAGTCATGCCGGCCACATGACCACGGAGACGTCCTTGGACAAGAGCTGGCTCTTTGGCTTTGAAACGGAGATGAGCACCGGCCCCTAGAGTTGGAAATGACTAGCGGGGGAACCTTTACCTTTTACCTAACATCTCTGCTCTATTTCTGCTCTACCATTGAGCTGGCAATAGAAAGCAAGCGTGAATACAACTATGGGGTTTGGTTGTATGGATCTCTTTTTTTCCCCAAGAAGAATGTTGTTGTTGTTAGCTGCGAAGTTGTGTCTGACCCATCGCGACCCCATGAACAATGTTCCTCCAGGCCTTCCTGTCCTCTACCATCTTCTGGAGTCCATTTAGGCTCACACCTACTGCTTCAGTGACTCCATCCAGCCACCTGATTCTCTGTCGTCCCATTCTTCTCTTGCCCTCAATCTTTCCCAGCATGAGGGTCTTCTCCAGTGAGTCCTTCCTTCTCATTAGGTGGCCAAAGTATTTGAGTTTCAGCTTCAGGATCTGGCCTTCTAAAGAGCAGTCAGGGTTGATCTCCTCTAGGACTGACCGGTTTGATCGCCTTGCAGTCCAAGGGACTCGCAGAAGTCTTCTTGGAGAAGACTCCAAGAAGAATAGAGTGTTGCAATCTCTTTTCTAGCGATTCTTAGTATTAATACCTGCTTGTTGCAGTGGTTAGAAAGCTTTGTCTTTTTCTTGGAGATCTTGAGCCGACATCACATCAAGGTTCCTTATGAAAACAGCTGTCAAGAAAACTAGGGAATAACTCTAAAAGGAAATATTCTCCATTTGCCTTGTGGTCTTTCTCCCTCACCTTATGAAAGACGACTTGCCAGTTAGGAAGTCTCTGGCCCCAGTTAGCAATCGCAATAATTTTTCATCTTGTCGCTCCTCTATGTGCAAATCAGACAAGAAGGGAGTGAAAGAAAGGTGAAAATGCTCTTTACTGCATATACTTTAAGAGCCTTCTTTCCTGGGTGGCAGCAGCAGCGCTGCCTTCCCAGTTCTTTAAGGCACATTAAATTCTCAAACAAGCTTTAAATCACTTCCTGAACCAGAAAAGAATTTCTCTGGAATGAGATTTTCAGGAGGATCTGTCAGAGTGGTTCATAAATACATACCAGCAATGCAATTCCTTCTGGGAAAACAGCATTATGTAGAGCAGAGGGGAAAAAGACAAGCTCAGCCCCGCAAAATCAAAATCATAAGATAAGAAATAGAAACAAAACTACAAGGAGTTTATATCAAAACTACTCACTGTATTTCTTTATATCTTCTACCTTGACAAGCAGTCTTTGTCCTGCTCCACTTAGTCCTCGAGTTACAACAGTTCGTTTAGTGATCACTCAGAGTTACGACGACACTGAAAAAAAGTGACTTATGACTGTTTTTCACACTTACGACCGTGATCAAAATTCAGATGCTTGGCAACTGATTCATATTTATGACAGTTGCAGTGTCCCGGGGTCATGTGATTCCCCTTTTGCGACCTCCTGAGACGCATAGCCCATGGGGAAAGCCAGATTCACTTAACAACCATTCTACTACCTGAACAACTGCAGTGATTCACTTAACTAAAGTCGTAAAATGAGGCGAAATTCATTTAACACATGTCTCACTTAGCAACAGAAATTTGGGGCTCAGATGTAGTCGTAACTTGAGGACTACCAGTATAGCCATCCCTTCACATATTGTCTTCTGACTTGACCTCTAAGGTCCCTTTCAACTTTATTATTATTATTACATAACTTTTCTCTCTTTGAGGATCAACTCCATCCATATATAACTTTCTCAGTCTTCTCCCTGCTCTTAATAGATTTGCTCCCCCAATACTATATGTGCACTGGATTTGCAATTTATTCTCATTTGTTCTTTCTATAAGATCAAACTATCTCAAGCCGCTTTTTAATATCCTGGTTGTTTACTTTTCCATACAGTCCAGATTCATTCATCACACCTGCACGTGAACAAACGCGCACTACAGTATTTGTTCAATAACCCACCAGGAAAGGTATAAATAATAGTCAAAAGAAGAGAAACGTTTTCAGTTTTGTTTTGTTTTTTTAATTCAGAAAACATTTTTGGTGACCAGAGTGTGAAGTTCAGCATAAGGATGCCAGAGAGGAATTAAATTCTTGGCACTCCTGGGAAGTTCATGTTATCACATGCTGTTGACATTCCTTTGGAAGTTGTGATGTAGTTTTCAGCCAAAATCAAAGAAAAATCAAAACTTTAAATAAATAGGTAATTTGATAGGAATTGGTTCTACATTGTGCAATGTCGGTTCTAGATTTTGCAATGTGGATTATTGAGAGGAAACAGACATGCCTACTTTGGGAGCCACTCAATTTAAAAAATAAGGCTGTGCATATATCAAAAGGGATTAAGAAGTGCTTCAAAATTTGCATGAGCAAAGCACATCTCTGGTGTTCATTAAAGCAACTCATCTTGTTTTTAGGTTTTTGTTTGAGCCTGATCAAAAAATTACAGGTCCTTTAAGGAATCAACTCATTAAAGTTAATGTAACTTACTTACTTACTTACTTACTTACTTACTTACTTACTTACTTACTTACTTACTTACTTACCTATCTATCTATCTATCTATCTATCTATCTATCTATCTATCTATCTATCTATCTATCTATCTATCTATCTATCATCTATCTATCTATCATATGGCTGTAACTCTTGCAAAGAAGTTTGAAAAAAAGCAGCTTCTTTTGATTAACACCAGAATCGATGGCCTTGTACAACTTGGAAAAGCATTTCCTCCAAATCATTTTAGAAGCATGCACAATTTTTATTAAACAGTATCAAAATACATTTTTATGCAGATTTTTTGCCATCAGAGAACATTGCGAAAATAAGAAGCACTGTTTTAGGAGGGAAAAGTAACAACCATATGAATCTGTCTAAGCTTATTTACTATGCTGCTGGACTATTGATTTTGAGAAATTTCTTAAGGCCTTCTGGGCTATGAAGCTGGGTATAAGGTAAAGAAATCAAATTATATTTTCAGCCCAGATTCATGAGAATCTCTCTCTTTCTCCATTAACATATCTTTTCACTGAACTGCCAAGGAATATTCAGTTATGCGAGTGCCCACTAACGATGGGGAAAGAAAAGAATAAAGATGGGGGACAGAAATGGAATCCGCAAATGGACTTTCTGAATAGAGGTGCTTCTTCTCCTGTCAATCAAAAGGAAATAGTAGGTACTAACCCTGGGCATTTAGGAGGAAGAAAAACATGATATCATATGTAGAAGAAGGTGCAGGAAAAATTATGGATTTCTTAAAAGAATCCAAGATTTCATAAACCACATTTTGTTTTGACCAGATTCAGATCTTTTGAAAAGTTAACCACACAAATTTGCCAATCTTAAACAAAGAACATTTACAGGTAATCCTCGACTTACAACGGTTCATTTAGTGACTGTTCAAAGTTACAACAGCACTGAAAAAAGCAGCTTATGACCATTTTTCACACTTAATGACTGTTGCAGCATACCCACGGTCATGGGATCAAAATTCAGGCACTTGGCAAATGGTTCATATTTATGATGGTCATAAGTCACTTTTTTGAGTGCCGCTGTAACTTTGAATGGTCACTAAATGAAGTGTTGTATATCAAAGATGATAGATAGATAGATAGATAGATAGATAGATAGATAGATAGATAGATAGATGGATAGATAGATGATAGACAGACAGACAGATATAGATAAATAAATGATTGATGATTGATGATAGATAAGAGATGATAGATATAGACAGATGATAAATAAATGATAGATAGATAGATAGATAGATAGATAGATAGACAGACAGATAGATAGATAGATCAATACAACAAATTATTCCAATCAAGAACAAACAAATCAAAACAAATAAACCAAAGCAAAATAGCTGAATAAGCAATAAGAATCACTTATTTTGAACAGTGGCTCTCATTCAGGAATATCAGCTCTCTTCTTCAAGACTCCACACTGAACAAAGTTTGCCAGTATGTAAATGTATCTAAATTTATTACTTAAATAATTTTAAAAATGAATTGTCATCCTAAGCTCTATTTACAGCTTTCTCTTCCCAACCCATCATAATCAAACCAACTATTAAATCAATGTCATATAGGTATCCAAGATCATATTTGTAACAATTCTCCAGTTCTACTAATATTGCTTGGGCCAATCACATTAAGATATATTTTTTCTCCTGTTATTGCAATAGTAGCTTATCAAATGCCTGATCAGTATAAATCAGAACTGTTTAGTAGCTAAACAGATACTGTTTAGTAACTGTTTAGTAGCTTTGATGCAAAGGGCTCTTTTTTAACAGGATGGAGAGAGGGGAAATGAATGTTAGGAAAATAAATCTGCTAAGAAAATTAAACCTAGCTTAAAGTCAAGTGATGGTGCAAAAGAGGTTCCAAATGATTTCCCAGACCATTCTTAAAAAATCTGTCCTTGAGCAGAGGGAGGGAGAGAAGGGCATGTGGGCTTTATATTAACATTTTATTAATTATATTGTTCCTTTGAGTATTTTTACATGTCTGTGATTTGCAGCATCATTTTTTCCCAAATAGCACAGAACTGAATTTCATAGTTTTAATGTATCAAATATCCTACTGGGAGATAGCGATTTGAAGGACACTGATATCTTAAAAATTAATATTCTGTTGCCACTAGTTTTGTTTTCCATTTGTTCCATGTGTGGGAAATATTTGCTGGAAAAATACATTTTTAAAAAATATATATAAAGATCCACACGCTGCCTTTCCATCAAAAAATATTCTAGGTGATGATTAGAAACATCAATTAATAAGAACCAATTAAAAACCTCATAGCAATTAAAGCTACCAATATATATGGAAATGAAGAATAACATCAGGGAATTCTTTTGGTCCATATACTTGAATTCCACATTTCTTTATATTTTGCAAAGATATTCTCAATTCGCAAATATGCATGTTAAAGAAAATGGAGTATAAAATACATATATGGGGAAATTTGTATATGGCAACAATACATTTTCTTGATGTTCTATAATGATTGGTTGATACAGAACTTACAACTGAGTATTGGTAAAACTGAAAAGGAGTAAATCTGTATGCTCCAATGGAAAAATGCTCATAAAATATTCTATCTATTTATAGCATTGTTTTATGTCTGCACTTTATAGGGATTCATCAGTCCACATGCTCTGTGTCTAAAAATAAACACCCACCCACACAAATTACTCAATAGCACGATATGTAATTGAACAAAATTCCCAAAGTACAAAATGTTCCATTTTCTCTTTATAAGTCCATATTCTTAACTAGTGCATTTTAAACTGGGGGGGAATAAAAATGGTTTTTAGTTCAATGAACAAGTCAATATATAAAGCCATGTAAATGTTCGTTGCAGTACATTCTATGATCTTCGTATATACAGTTCACAAACATTGTCTACAATGAAAGCTATGGATAAACAGGTGAGCGTGAAAAGACACAAACATACAGACATGCACGCATAGAAATCCACAAACGTATACATAGCATCCTCACTTGACAGAACAAAAACATGGAGTTTCCAGGCAGTCATTGTATGAATTGTGTTTATTTCAGGCTATCCATCTATTCCTCAATTTGGGAGAGATGTGAAAAGTAAGCCCATATCCACATAATATGTATTGAACCCGGGATGAGTAGGAATTCTGGCCATTAGATTGTTAAGCCAGAATTGAGTGGGTCAAGAAGCTGTAAACATCAAATTTCCTGTCTTGTAATTCTTGACCATGGAGTCACTAATGGGTAAAACAGGTCTATTTATTTCTCCTCGGCTATTCAGATATAGGTAACAGAATAACAGAACGAAAGAGCTGGGCCTTTGAGGTCTTCTAGTCCAAGCTACTGCTCAAGCAGTAGACCCCATCATTCTGGACAAATGTCTGTCCATTCTCTCCTTAAAAAGCTCTACCACCCACATCTTCAGAAGGCAAGCTTCTTCCACTGATTAAGTGTGATAATCAAGTTCGCAGATGATACAACTGTGGTGGGTCTTATTACAGGTGGGGATGAGACAGCATATAGGGCGGAGGTACAAAAACTATCCATATGGTGTAGTAACAACAACTTGCACCTAAACATCGGCAAGACGAAAGAGATGGTGTTAGACTTCCAGAGAAAAAAAAAGGAGGAACCTGCCCCACTTTACATAGGGGAGGACTGTGTGGAGAGAGTTTCCTCCTTTAAATTTCTGGGAGTCTACCTCTGTGAAGATCTGACCTGGAAAGTTAACACAACCCAGGTGGCTAGAAAGGCCCAACAGAGGCTTCACTTTCTTAGGGTCTTGCGGAAGAACAGGGTAGAACAACAGCTAATGACCCTCTTTTACCAGTCTACCATAGAGAGCATCCTCTCGTATGGTATTGTGGTTTGGTATGCTGGTCTGACAGCCGCGGACAGGAAAGTATTACAGAGGGTAGTGAGCACAGCACAAGACATTGTGGGCTGTTCCCTGACACCACTGGATGACCTCGCCAGGGCTCGTTGCCTTGGAAGAGTGAGGAAGATTCTCAGGGATGACTCACACCCTGGACGGTATCTCTTCACTCTCCTACCATCCGGTAGGAGATATAGGAATATAGCCAGCCGTACCAACAGGCTGAAAAATAGCTTTTATCCGTGGGCTGTTAGGCTTTTAAATGGGAGATAATCTTATGCAGAATTGACTTGGGAGGCCGGTGTGTGGTGTAGTTGGTTCACATGGTGTGGTAGGATGGAGGGTTTGTTGTCACTGTGTGTTGGGGGGAGAGAGCATGGGGGGGAGGCTCAGCTAATCTCAATGTACACATGTTGTACTTTGACAATAAAGGTTTATTTATTTATTTATTTATTTATTTATTTATTTATTTATTTATTTATTTATTTATTTATTTATTTATTCTAATTGTCAGGAAACTTCTCCTTATTTCTAGGTTGATTCTCTCCTTGATTAGTTTCCGGGATAGCTATGTCTATAGGAAAATGTACTAAAAAGAACAGTAGTAAGTTAGGCACATCATGAAGTCAGGCTGCAAGAGAGAGGAGAATCAAAACCTAGTTGTCCTACTCAAGGTGCATATTTTTATACCAACAAATGTAATAAAATATTTCAACTAAGCCTTCTTTAATGAAATCAGTCCTAAAGAAAGGAGATGACCTTATGTTTCCTTCAAGCAAGCACATATCAGAAACTTTCAACAAGGAATGAGTAAAAAACCTTTGTCAATTATCTTCTAACCAGATTTTGTGTCACCTTCATTTTCTGAATCAGCAGAAAGAATTTGATTGAGAATTACAACCCAATTATCACTCCATAATACGTAGGTGAATCGGCTTACCCTTTTCAGAATAATATTGTTTATTTTTAGTTTTTCAACAGCAACCGTATCAAAATAAGATATCTTGGCTGCCATGTAGACAGCAGTAAAGGAGAAGATCCCTTTGTTGATTGAAAGAATAGGTAGCCCTCATTTAGCAGTCATTTATGGTTATGATGGGGGTGAAAAAGTAATTTTATGACCAATCCTTGCATTTATGACCTTCACAGGTCTGTAAAGTAAAGGAAATCTATATTTTCAATAACAAACTCATGAAGTTCCCACTTAGCAGCTGTTTCATGCCCAAGTTGCTGGTCCCAATTGTGGGAACCAAGTTGCTAGTCCCAATGAAGACTGTCTGTAGAAGACTGCCTTATGCAGCTGAAACTATGCCTATTTAACCTAACAGATGCCATATAAAGTCTGAAGACTCTTAAGTCTTAAAGAGTCTTTTCCAGTACTTCCTTAGAATTTTACACATTCAAAACAAGCACACCAACATAGTTATTATTCTCCCATTAATCTCTTCAACAGTTATGCCAGAGAGAAAATGAATAGATATGCAGTGGGCAGTTACCATGGATTTTTCAAGAAACAGCACCTTCTGAGGCAACTGACAGTAATTGACACAATAAACATAATTGATTAAATACATAATGCATTAATCTGAAATAATTATTGGACAGATTAAGAATCAATTGAAAATGCATACCTAGAAATTACTTTTTAATGGATTGTTCTGCAAGTGGCAGGAGGTAGTAAGTGCAGTCCCTCAGTTGTGGGCTATTCAGATTCTGTTCACCGTGCCCATCAGTGCCGTAGATTACAATCTGGAGAATGATCCATCAAGCTTAAAGGCTTTACAGTTTCACCATGGACCATTGGTAGAACGGGATAAGAATTCAAATTAATCTTCATCAGTGGAAGGAATGACCTGGGAAAAAAAAAGCAATTCACCATTTACCTATATAAGCATCTAAAATATAGATGGGAACATGTGATCTTCCAGATGTTATGAACTGCAAGTCCCATCAATCTTCACTACTGACCATGACTGTAGCGTCTCCATCTATTTCCAGAGATAATGCAGGTCCAAGGTTTGGAAGTTAAACATTCAAGTACAAAGTTCTGGAAAGGACTAGTCCTATTATTAGGAGGAATGAAGGTGATTCTGCAGGAGATACAATGATGTGGGTCATACAGCGTAACTGGCCATCCCTTAATCTTGCTGCTGCTGCTGTAGAGAATCCTTACCTGTTTCTAAAACTGTTGTAAATGATTTTTTTTTAAATGGATTAGGAGGAGTTTAACAAATTCTTTGTTGCTTTTGGCCAGAATCTAAAGTATCTCTTGGTGATGATCATGGTAGAAGATGGGAGGGAAGAAGCAAACTGAACATATTAACTTGAATTCACTGAGAATTTCATTAATATAAATTGGATGGATGGATGGGCAGACAATCTATAAAAAGAGGTTACGTGAGCCCAATGTATATTGAATACCCATAATATAAGCCCAATATATATTCTCTTAAACATTTTCAGCACCTTCAAATATTGTTTCCATAGCAATGGTTAATACCACAGGGATCTTTTTTCAGGCCGAAATTGACTTTTGAATGATGTTCCAGGAACCATACTCAAACAAGCTGATTCAGCTAGAACAAACCCCAATTTTTTATTATAACATGGAGGCTGCTCTTAGAAAAATCCCCCAAATTGCATGCAAGGCTTTTGAGACAAAGGGTTGCATGTCACTGAGACCCCTGTTTGTGTACGTTTTCTACAGATTCAGGAGACATCCACAACATGGGTTGCTTGCGATGGTGAATGTCTTAGTCAAAATGGCAGGTCTGATGGAGCAATTCTTCTTTAAGTTCACTTTTTTAAAAAACTGCATTTCTCCATTTTTCCCCACAATTATTCACCTTGGGTGATTCTTTCCAGTACACTGTAGGGTATGGAGAAGTCACCATAAGCTGAATTCTGAGGATTCAAGTCCATCTGGAGGTTTATAACAAAGCCAACCTTTAAAAATTGCACTGGGAATTTGGAAATTATCTTGTCTTACCACAGTTGCAGTTCTGACTGAAGTTTAATTAAAACCAAGTTAAACATACACACACATTTGGAGAGTACCTATTTGAGATATCACTCTACTGCATAAATAAAGCTTTTGTCATTGAGTTCTCAATTTACTGAAAGAGCCTTCCAGCTCAATTGGATATTTGTTTATATTATTTCAAAGAAAGAAAGAAAGAAAGAAAGAAAGAAAGAAAGAAAGAAAGAAAGAAAGAAAGAAAGAAAGAAAGAAAGAAAGAAAGAAAGAAAGAAAGAAAGAAAGAAAGATTTTATACACACACCACACACACACACACACACTGTACATAAAGTTAATCCCCCATAATCTCCTAGAGTTGCACCTAAAACACAGTTTCGTGCAAGTGACCTTTTGCAGAAAGGCTGTTTCTATGACAACGGTATTGTTCAGTTAGAAGAAAAATACTGCATGAGAGGTGGGGGGAAAAAACCCTAATTTTGCTGCATTTGATGTCACATTTAATATGGACAAGTTGCCAACGATAAGTAAATCTCCCCATACTGGTGTTTTTCAGATATTTAGCATCCCAGCTCAGAATGAACCTAATAAGAAATAAGGCAATCCTGGCAACATTTTAGATGGAAAACCAAGGTACTAATCTTCACTGAAAAGCACATATAAGTAAGTAGGTAGAGTTTTATAGAGTGGCTATTACTGCAATTATAATGCAACTGACATTTTGCATACGACAGCTCATAAAAAACCTCAAGCAGTAATTATTATGGTAAGGTGATAACTTCTGGGTTTCAACTATTGCAGATCTCTGAGGACAATGGCAGGCAATGTACAAATACACACAATTTTCCAGTGTAATATACTAAGGATAACATCCAAAGGCCATCCCAAATAGTTCTTCAGTTTCTAGAGCTGTGTTGAAAAACGGTTGGTATTTTCACTGTTTCCGTTTACTTTCAATTTGTGGTCTTCCTGGCTACTTATCCTTCAGCGAAATCCTAAGGGGAAAAACCCAGGAAGATTTTCTGGGAGGAGAAGTTTGGTCTTCAGAAGATTGAAGAACTACCACAGTAACAATATCTTCCACCGTTTCCAAGAGGATGAATGAATGAATGAATGAATGAATGCATCTCCAAGAGAAATCCAAAAGAATTTCTTAAACATTTTGAAAACAAGGCAGGAAAAGGACATGTTCTTTCACAGAGAAGAAATTAGGGAATTGAAGAAACTTCAGTTCTTCTAGTCCTCCAGGAATCTGATGTTTCTTTTCCATCAGTTCTATATGTATGCTTGGAAACACTTTTTCCCCCCTAAATAGGATGTTCTTTTGCGTTGGTGCCCATTTACTCAGGTTCATGCTTCACCGAGATTTAATGGAGGAATGTTGTTCAAATTCAAGCTAAACTGACTTAAATCTTCCCTGCCCTGTTACTGTAAGGACTCTGGGTGAGCAGCTGGGAAAAGCCATTATACCTCAGTGAGCCATTATACCTTTGATCAACTAAGATGATCAAAGGCCTGGAGACTAAAACACACTGTAGGAAGACCGGCTGTAGGGCTTGGGTTTGGCTAGTCTAAAGAAAAGAAGAAACAGGGGTGACATGATAGCAGAGTTCCAGCATTTGAGGGGCTGCCACAAATAAGAGGGAGTCAAATTATTCTCCAAAGCACCAGAGGGCAGGACAAGAAACAATGGTTGGAAACTGACCAAAGAGAGAAGCAATCTGGAATTAAGGAGAAATTTCCTGACAGTGAGGACAATTAACCAGTGGAACAGCTTCCCTTCAGAAATCGTGGGTACTCCATCACTGGAGGTTTTTAAGAAGAGACTAGACAGTCACTTGTCTGAAATGGTATAGGTTCTGCTGCTCAAGAAGGGGGCTGGACTAGAAGACCTCCAAGGTCCCTTCCAGCTCTATTCTATTCTAAACCCATTCTAAACAAACCACACTGCAACCACACCAACTGAGTGTGTAAAGGCTTGCAATATGTTATCTCTAGCTGCAAGGGGAAGCCAAGCCTCAGGTTTACTGCCACCACCACACAAAAATTAGATATGGGTGGGGGGAACCTGCCTCACCAAAAAGTAACATTCTCCATCACAATGTCCCCAGATAGATCATAATCTGCTACTCCCTATCTGTGGTTAAAGCCACCATGTACAGGATGCTTCGTAGTCCTGATATATATGAGGACTTTCTCACAAATAGTTATTTACTTCAAAAAGCACTTCATATCCTGATGTCCTTACAAGGCAAAGTGGGAATAACAATCCAGATTTCTACAAGTTTTTTTTTCCTGTTTCATGTTAAGTTTTGGACATGGTTTTTGATTGCAACTGAAAAATTTTGGAACCTTAATCTAACCTAGAACCTTCATCTAGGAGCTTCATCTAACCAAGATCTTAACAGAAAGAACACAATAATAGAGTTGGAAGGGACCTTGGAGGTCATCTAGTCCAACCCACTGCACAAGCAGGAAAGCCTAGACCACTTCAGTCAAATGGTTGTCCAATCTCTTCTTAAAAACTTGGAGCATTCACAACTTCTGGAGGCAAGTCGTTCCACCGATTAATTATTCTCACTGTCAGGACATTCCTCCTTAGTTCTAGGTTGTTTCTCTCCTTGATTAGTTTCCATCCGTTGCTTCTTGTTCTGCCTTCAGGCGCTTTGGAGAATAGGCTGACCCCCCCCCTCTCTTCCTTGCGGTCTTGCCTTCTAATATGCAAGATAAACAATATGACTCTACACGATGCTGTTTGCACCAGTGGCGTAGTGTGGGTTGTCAGCACCCGGGGCAAGGCAAGTAATTTGCGCCCCCTAACCCGTGGATTTTAGCATTCGAGTCTCTTCCACTAGATTAGTTAAAGAAACCCTTACCCCCTAAAGCACATGTATTGTTTGTTATGAAAATACTGATGTAATTAAAGTAAAATGCATCTAATGCGCCCCCCCAGATGTTGCGCCCGGTACGGCCAGCCCCCCCCCTGCACCCCCCACGCTACGCCACTGGTTTGCACCCAGCCAGCCTTTCTGAAACATACTCTTTTCAATACCTGGCACACCCAGCAGCATGTCGTATCCCTGGGATTTGTTCACCAAGCACCTTCCCATGGTCTTCATTCAGAACGTTGTCGTTGGACTGCAGAGGCATTAGATACCCCTCCCACCTGATAGTTTGAAAAGATGACAGTCTTGTTGCCAATTTATTTATTTATTTATTTTTTAAAAGGAAACTAATCGTTTTCCCCCCTCCAGGCAGAAGTAGGGAACTTGTTAGAGCCCTGAGAGACTCATCAGAAACTACATCACGAGCAGTAGGAAACACGGCTCATTTGCATACTTTAGCGGCATGTAATCAACACAATTTGGATATCATTTTCATTATGAAGAGAAAAGATGACTCACTGCATCCAGTGGACAGTTTGCAATTAATCTGCAGAAATGGCAGGACCTAGAGGAGCTCCTGAAGAAGCTGAACAATATGGGCTTGAAAAAACACAAGAGTAAGCACACACCTGCCCCATAGGCACAGAAATTATTTATAACAAATGCTCCAGCATTGTCCCACTGCATTTTTCTTTGCAGCCTTAGGAATGCAGTAAAACCAAATGGTTCTTTCTGAGACAGATATGCAACCTCTGACTATGTCAGTATGCATATATATCAGGATTGAACCACTGGTTATGGCCTAGCCCTGTTTGCATAAACTCACTGCAGAATCCATTGTCTGGATTTCTGGAAGGCATAGTCTCATGCATAGTCCTTTGTGCATATAGGAGTTTACAGTACATAGAGATCTGTCAGGGACAAAGAATCAGGACCATCAGTTAGGTTGCAGCACAGAAAATTTATTCAAGCCTTTACGCAAGAATCTGGTCAACTAAAGTTCAACACTAAATTGGCATCAGAAAAAGGCCAATGAAATTCAGGAGAGGTTGGACCGGGAGTGCTTGTGGGAACGTAACGATTCTAAGTTGATAGCACACTTGACTCCTCCCCCAGCTCTGCCTGCTCTTCTTCTACAAGATCAGAGTATCTGATTGTTCATGTAAAGCCCCTTTCTCTAAAGTAGGACCATCTGTAATTACTGGGCCCCAGGACTACCTAAAAGATGTTCTAGCAGCCATTCCCAGATATATCTTCTGGAATGCTTCTGTCATATTGTTAGTTTTATCTTTTGGTGCAGAGTCAGTATTTTGCAATAAGCAATTAGAATGCTCATTACTCAGAAGATTGAAAACTTGATGTTACTTGCACCTTATGATTGAATTGATTATAGATGTAGATTGTGTATGTAGTTATAATGAAATATGGCTGTCCTTTACTGAAAGTTGTATAGATCTTTACATAAATGTTTATATAAGAAGTCCTCATACATATACGGTACTTCCCCTTTCCTCCACTGTTTCTTTTTTCTTTCTTTCTCGTTTTGCCCAATTCAGGAAATAAAAAGGCACACGTCAAAACTTAAAAACATTAAAAAAACATTAAAAAAACATAAGGCAGGAAAACTTCGGAGAGCAATGTTTCAGCTTTGCAATGTCGATGGTGCCAGGTTCAACCTTAATATCACCGCTTGGGTAACTGATCAGTTCCCACGATCATATAAGAAGCTGTTTCTCCACCCCTTGTGCTGTGCTGATATATTGGGGGGAAAAATGCAGTGTTTAGATAAAGACCTCTGATTAATTTTTAAAGTTCAGTTATTGCAACAGAACTTGTAATTCAGACTTTTTAATATATTAATATTTCTTCAGAGGTCTAATATATCCTGATCGTAAGTAGGCAGCAATTTATTGTGTTGAAACATTATTTATTAATAACAACCTGAGTTGGTTTGAAACAGATTGAAGGAGCTATTTACCCACACCATGTGTTGTGCTGACTTGTTCCAAAATACACAGTTTAGATAAAGAACTTGGAAGGGATTCAAGTGCCAAAGTTAGTAGCCAATGATTACAACTTCGCGGTAGGACAAATATTTCACTCAGAGATAGGCTTGAGGCTGGATGGCTTCAGTTGTACCAAATATATATTTAGGAACTATATCTGCTCAAAATCTTAGAGAGCTGTTGTCAGCCTGATTTTGTAGGAGATGACCAGGCTAAGCCCGAGGGTGGGGGGGGGGAGAGGAGGTCAAACGCTTCATAAGTCATGAGACCCTGATTGCCTAAAGAGATTGAAGCCCAGCCAAACTTGAATGCCTCTCTTTTCTCCCCAGCATTTCCCTTGACTGTTAGTTGGTTGGATTCTTGTAGAGAGCTTAAGCTTGCAATAAATCTTTATACTCATTTGAACTGCCTGAAACTCCTGATTTCCCCAGTGCCTGACAGATTTAGCGTTAGCATAAGCATTAGATCCTCCCATACTATGTAACATTATTTTTGGTCTTTGGTGAGTACTTCAAGGTCTTCCCATGTGATGTTTAGAGTCTTTAAGCCTTCCATGAATGTTCTTTGCCATGTATTTCAAGGGCATCCTCTTGATTGTTTGGCATTGGAGGGGGCAGGGGTCCATCTCATTGCCAACTTGGGAATTCGATTATTCTCCATGTGGAGAATATGACCTGCAAGTTGGAGTCTTCTGTGTACAACAATGTTGTGTACTTTGCAGGAGAAATTCTTGTGGAGCTCTTCTTTGTTAGTGATATGATCAAAATAGTAAATCTTTAGGATTTGGCGAAGGTATCTTTGTTGGAAGAGGTCAAGTATCTTGTTAATACTTGCTAATACTAATAACTTGTTACTACTTGTCAGCCTGATTAATAAAGGAATATTGAAGTAGATGGATCCATGATCTACAATGCAGCTTTCATTAACATAAACTATCTGCATGATGTATTGGTAAAAGTTATAAAAGTTGTTCTGATCCAAGGAAGAAGATTGGATCAGATGTACTACAAATTTCCTGCCAGCTCTAATCTTCAAAGAGCGCTATCGGATCATGCATATGAATTACCTAAGGAAGACCTTTTTGCCTCTTTGAAAAAGCCCATGTGTCCTGCAGAGTATTCCTGAAGATGGTGCAAAGCCTTGGAGAAGCAGGCTGTCGCAATGACAGGCTTGCTTTTGTAAACAGCCCCTTCTTGGCTATTTTGCAAAGCCTCAAAAGGGCCCCATGAAACGTATCAAAAGCTTGATGTGGCCAAGTCGCATCAAAGCACCCACTTCAAGGGCTTTTGACGGGTCTACTGCCTAATGTTTATGCATGGGCAGAAGCACCAGGGCAATGGAAAAGAGGGGAGGGGGTTTGACTGCGATTGTAGGCAGTGAGTCATCTTGCTTCCTCAAAATCCAACTCTTGCAGAAATCAGATCATTCCTCGAAACCAATTCAAGACAGCTGCACTTTGCACGCTCCTGGTTTCCACAGAAGCAATGAATTTGCTCCACTTCCTGAAACAATACTTCCCAATGCAGAAGAATATATAAAACAAAATTCCATCTGTAAGATCCCCGAAAGCCTTGTGGGGGACCAGTCCACCAATAAGCTTTTTGCACATTTCAAGAGAAGCCTTGGCCTCCTTTTGGTCTCTTTCCTTTTCCCTCCAACAGAGCCCAACATTTCTGTTGCTAAGTGAGACGTTCGTTAAATGAGTTTTGTCCCATTGTATGACCTTTCTTGCCACAGTCGCTACATGAATCACTGCAGTTGTTAAGCTAGTAACAACGTTCTGAAGCGAATCTGGCTTCCCCGTTGACTTTCTTTGTCGGAAGGTCGCAAAAGGGGATCACATGACCCGGAGACACTACAATCGTCATAAATATGAATCTGTTGCCAAGCATTTGAATTTTGATCACGTGAGCCTGGGGATGCTGCAACGGTCGTAAGCGTGAAAAATGATCGTAAGTCAGTTTTTTTCAGGGCTGTTGTAATTTCAAATGGTCGCTAAACGGACTGTTGTAAGTCGAAGGCTACCCGTAACGGAGTTGGAAGGGACCTTGCAGGCCTTCTAGCCCACTCCCCTGCTCAAGAAGGACGCTGCTGCAGAAAAGAAACCAGATCATGCCGGGAAGATCAGTTCCAGAAAACTGGAATGCAGTAGCCTCCTTCAGACATCTATCCAATGCATCAACTGGGGGAGGGGGAGGGGGGAAAACATCTTTCCCAAAATTCTTTGAAAGAATTAGAAAGACAGAAGCTTTCCCTTGCAGCAGAAGGAAACTGGGAATCTACTTTTCCAGCCTTTGATTTCCTAAGTGATAGACACTGGCATCCAAAATTGGAAAGCGGAATTTGAACAATTCCCTGAAAACCAAGATATTGAATCCTGGTTTCAGCAAAATCCGTAGAGTTTCTTTTAGATGTCGTGGGAAACGGCGTTGTAAGAAGCCAAGGAATGCAGGCGAGAAAGAGGAAAAGAGGTGATGCAGATAGAATAATAATTTCCACTCCAACAAACTGGGACAAATATTGTAATCACTTAATCATACCACTGGGTACCTCTTGACCAACATTACACAGCCTAAAGTAAATACTCATGTTTCTGCCTATCCACAGAAGATGGAGTTTCAATGAAATCTACCAACTGAGACTCCAGCGAGTGCTTTAATGTATAAATTCTGATTTTTTTTTAAAAATGCGATGCTTCAAAACAAGCACAAAGAGATGACTTAATGGTCATTATTACGTTGCCACTGACTCAGGGGTGCCAAATAGTAGCTATATAGCAGTGAAACCATTGAGACTGTACAACCGAACTGTTCCCTGTTCTGATTGGCCAATAACTTTTCTATTTATTTTTAAAATCCCATTTATATCCCGCCCTTCTCCGAAGACTCAGGTTGGCTTACAATCTAAGAAGCACAAATCAATTTGCTTAGCGATAGCCTTCATTCTATGTATATGCCTGCTTATTAGGGCTTTCGTCCCCCCCCCAAGCGGCATTTTTACAAAGTCAGCTTATTGCCCCCAACAATCTGGGTCCTCATTTTACCTACCTCGGAAGGATGGAAGGCTGAGTCAACCTTGAGCCTTAGTTTTCTATGAAGGTTTTAAATCACTACATGGCTTTCTGGAGCCTGGAGTGGCTTTTTAAAACAACTTTCCTTATT
Organism: Vipera berus; assembly: GCF_964194415.1. Classification (NCBI taxonomy): domain Eukaryota; kingdom Metazoa; phylum Chordata; class Lepidosauria; order Squamata; family Viperidae; genus Vipera; species Vipera berus. Next base: position 10,453,353 of record NC_138211.1, on the reverse strand, counting down.
TTCATGTCCTGAAGATGCATATAACTTCAACTGCCACAATTCCAAGTAAAAATGTTATCGTTCCTTAGCAGGACAATGTTTCCAGAGCTGGGGCATACTGGCCAAGGAGAGAGCAGCAGCTAGTGTGGTAAAGTGGACAACAGAATAACAGAGTTGAAAGGGGCCTTGGAGGTCTTCTACTCTAAACCCCTGATCAAGCAGGAAACCCTACATCATTTCAGACAAATGGCTGTACAAAGATGTTAGAGAAATGGTTGTACAAGATGCTACGAAGGGTCACATACAGCCTATGTGCTACCTGGCGCCTCTCCCTGAAACAGAGAATGGATTTTAATAACTTTTAGAACACAGGACCATCCAGTCTTGGCCATCTAGTGGCTCGAGATATTTTGTGGCAACTGGTATATATTAATCCACAGCACTTGGTAACTAAACATGATTTATGCTCTGGACAAAAAAAACCATAGGTCTGCAAGGAATGCCAACAATCAATAAATGCCGATCATTCACTGCAAAGAAACTAGTTTAACTTAGCACCACACATGCAGATCCAGAGCTTCCAAATGTTTCTTCTTAAAATCCCCCTTTTATCCCCCAATAATCTTTCCAATTGTTGCAACAATTTGAAGAGGTTGTTTAAGGTGACCAGCTCAGGCCAAGGTGACTTACTGAGCTTCAAACCCAAGAAGGGCTTCCCTACCCTTATATCCAATACCATTTAGTTGCTTTGTCTACTCTTGTTTACTGGAGAAAGCATTTATCTTTGGAAGAGTTAGCAGTAAAAGAAAACCAGGCTGGCAAAGAACACGATGATTGGATACCATCAAAACTGACACCAACCAGAACATAGAAAAACTCAAAGATGCAAGATTGGAAGATGTGGAGAGACCTGGCCCATAGAATTGCCAAGAGTTGGACATGACTGAATGAGAATAGGATAGGATAGGATAGGATAGGATAGGATAGGATAGGATAAGATAAGATAAGATAAGATAAGATAAGATAAGATAAGATAAGATAAGATAAGATAAGATAAGATAAGATAAGATAAGATAAGATAGGAATGGAATGGAATGGAATATAGAATAGAATAGAATAGAATAGAATAGAATAGAATAGAATAGAATAGAATAGAATAGAATAGAATAGAATAGAATAGAATAGAATAGAATAGAATAGAATAGAATAGAATAGAATAGAATAGAATAGCTTTATTGGCCAAGTGTGGTTAGACCCACAAGGAAATTGTCTCCTTTGTGAATAGGGACAACATTCTCAACTAACAGAAGCAAGGTGGGAATTCTGATTCTTTTTAGATCTCCCAAACATCTCACTGCTGATCACTGGCCATGTTCTTAAACTGATGGAACTGGCTGATGACTTCTGAGCTTGGATTACCTGAGTGAAAACCAAAACCCTTAGATGGCTGAGAAGTTACCTTCTTGAAATTTGTAGGAATTATATACAAATATGCACGTCCTGTTTCATCAATATGAAGAAGCAGGTCAGGGCACAATCAAGGGACTTGCACATGGCTGCCAATTTCATTTTTAGCATTGTGATTCTTCTCTCCCCATCTCCAAATGTTAAGGTACCCACATTTTCATCCCACCAAAATCTCTCCCTTCAGGGTGGCCATTCAGTGCACGATGAATACCACCCCTATCCTCCCCCTCCCTGCATCTTAAGGGTTAAGAAGAAATTCAAAATATACACACACACCCCCTAGACCTTGCTAACCCAGTGCTCTAGGAGACGCATACCCATCGGCTGAGCTAACTCTCCAACTCAGCCTGAGGAAAGGAATTGTTCTGCAAAAGTAGCCCATTGGCTGGTTGCTATGGAGACCGACATACCACAGTTCTGACCCTTGAGAGGTTTAGCACTCGGCGCAGCAAGGCTGCCAGCAGCTGGACTGCAGCTGTTGCTGGGTAAGATTCAGCCCGGTTGTAAGGGAGAGAATTCCATCCTGCCACAAACAAATCGGCTTGGGCTGCCAGCAAAGACAGCCTGCCTTTGATTGAGATGAATTAATATTTGCTTAGGGCTGGGGCTGTGGTCACCGTGCAAAACAAGATGTGCAAGGCCACAGCGTCATGGGAGACCTTAGCCATCATGAACGCAGAGAGAGCTGGCTGAAACGTGGTCTCTTGAATTGGGCAGGGGTGGAGATGGGCTATTACGCTGAGCCATTTATTATAGGTGACCTTGACAGGTAGGATCTAGCATAAAACCCCAAAGATCTGTCACACTCAGACACATACATAATGTGTAATGCACAATGGTTTGAGTTTCTAGGGAAGGCATCGCTTTTCAACATCTGCAGGAAAACAGTTCGGAAAAGCAAAGATATTTGCCATCCAAGGCAACAGCCCTAAACAGGAGTCTCTTTCTGCAAACAATCACCTCTACTAATGCATTGGCTGATGCTCTCGAAGAAATAGCTAGTGGTTTTGGACGGACGCGGTGATGATAGCAGAGGAGCGCATGGCCTCTCCCTTTTATTTCAGGTGAAATGTAATGGTTCGGGTTTCAAACAGACCATCTGTAACAATCCTACCCGAGTAGAAAATTGTTCCACCTTGGACATTGTGAAGTCATTCATTCATCCATCCATTCATTCATTCATTCATTCATTCATTCATTCATTCATTCATTTATTTATCTATCATCTATCTATCTATCTATCTATCTATCTATCTATCTATCTATCTATCTATCTATCTATCTATCTATCTATTTATTTATTTATACCGCCCTATTCCCGAAGGACTCAGGGCGGTTTACAGGGCAGCATATAAAAGACAATATAAAAAGATAATATAAAATTAAAATGAATTAAATTAAATTAATTAAAGGAAATAGGAAAACAATTAGCATGTTTGGTGCTTAGCCATTTGCTGAAATCCCACAATCCTTTGCTCTCCCCAAGTGGTCCGAACCATCCTGGGCCAAAGAGGCGTTGGGTGTAAACGGCAAAGCACCTGGGCTGCAATCAGGCTGATCCATAGCTAGACTAAATGCAAATTATTGGGTGATGTGTGTACGATGCAAGTGTTTATTTGTGATCATCAGTCAGCAACAGCATGAGGTCCAGCCTGTCTTTTGTTTGCTTGCTTTTGTTTTCTGGCCTCTTCATTTATTCCTGTATATAAAACTTCCGCAGTTTGGCTAACCGGATTGTCGCCTCTTCTCTCGCGACTCGTATGTACTGCCCTTTCCTTTAATAAAATGGGTCAAAGCAAAGAGCAAGTTTTTTGCTGGCTGGCTTCCCCCCCCCCCCCAGAAATGGGCCTTTAGGAACAGCGCCTTCATTTTGTGTCTCTTCAACACAAAGCTTCTCTTGCAAATCTCCCCTGAAACAGCATTCCTGTTTTGCACTGAGGCTTCAGGGATTTACCTGTGCAGAGGGCTTCTGAAGAAAGAGCCTGTGATGTTGTTCCTGATTTACCCTTCCCTGATCTTTTAGAAGGGAGAGAGAGAAAAACGGAATAAACCTGGCACAGAGCTGTTTAGAGCATCCTGCCAAGGAGCCAACTGTCCATATTCTTGTAAATAAATCAATTAAATCAGAAGCACCTGCATGGCGCTTGCCCTGAAGAGGATAGTCAAGGTTCATCGTGCTTTTGATTGAGTTGCAAAATAGCCCTTAGTTTATTTGGAGGCTGCGGTTCCTACAGACAGGCTGAGTTTCATAAGGACTCTTCCCATTTTTGCAGAAAGTAGGTGGAATGTCTGCTATGTTCCCCTAATATTTTGGGGCAGGAAATGGGATCCACACCTTTGCTCTGAACTTATAACCATTTGTTTAATGACCATTTGAAGTTACAGCAGCACTGAAATACAGCATCTATTTGATGGTGGTTGTAGGGTCCTGGAGTCATGTAATCGCCATTTGAGACTTTCCCAATGGCTTCTGACAAGAAAAGTCAATGGTGGGGGGGAGCCCAATTCGCTTAATGACTGCAAGACTCACTTAATGACTGCGAGGATTTATTTTTAACAATGATGGCAAAAAGGGTCATACAGCCGGGCATGACTCATTTAGAAACATCCTTGCTTGACAGTGGAAATTCTGGTCCCAATTGTGATTGTAGTTCAAGGACTGCCTGTATGAGCCATGGTGGTGCAGTGGTTAGAATGCGGTACTGCAGGCTACTTCTGCTGACTGCCGGCTGCAAGCAGTTCCGCAATTCGATCCTGACTGGCTCAAGGTTGGAAGGAAGGAAGGGAGGAAGGGAGGGAGGAAGGAAGGAGACATGGTGTCATAGGATTTAGAAAGCATTATTGCAAGCAAACTCTGCCCCCTGTCAGCAGCTTGATTCTCATAGGCTCATTAAATGGTCCTTGCAAAATCCTACTTGGCAAGACCTTCTCATGAACAGCCTAAAGCAGGGGTCTACAACCTGGACAACTTATGGACTTCAGCTCCCAGAAATCCTCAGCCAGCTATGCTGGGTGAGGAATTCTGGGAGCTGAAGTCCACAAATCTTAAAGTTGTCAAGGTTGCAGACCCCCTGGCCTAAAGTATATAAACAGTCATGAATTCTCCCTCCTCATGTTAAATAGGAATTGAGCTTCCTTTGCTGAATTAGAGTCCGACAAGATGGAGATCCAAGGATTTCTCCAGGAACAGATCAGGTTCACCTTGGTCACCACCAACCAATCTCAGTCACGCAGTGCTCCTCACCTACCTACACAACTCACATTTTTTTGGCTATGAAATGGGGGTTTCATAGGACCTTTGTGGCTAATAGTGGTTAATAGACATCTGTCTCATTTTCCATAAAGATCATTGTTGTAGCTCTTGCCTGTGAATTCTACCTGGGTTTTAAATAAGAATATAAAAAAATAACAAAAGAGAATTCACTTGGGTTGATGTAAGTGGACTGTGTCGTGGCACAGGCTGCAGGAGCAAAATGTTTTCAGCATGCACATTCTTTATTGCAGAAATGTATGGAAAACATTTATTTTAGAAAGTTCCATATAAAGCGGCATAATGTTTGGAAAGTTGCATAGCCGAAAGCAAGGGTGTTGAGAGCAGCCAAGTACAAAAACTCTATATTACAGGTGAATAAATAAACTGAGTACAGAAACACACACAGTACTGTGAGCGTACCTGCCACAAATAAATATACTTTAAGTCACTTTCTAAAAACTGAGTTTGTTTAGTGACAAAACAGAGTAACTTAAGGAGTACCCGTAAGATTGTTTCTGAAAAGATAATATGAATTTGTTGGTAAAGTTCCAGAAAAGATGCTTCAGAAAAGCAATAGAATTCAAAAACTTTTAAGGGGAAGTGCCAGATTAGAACCATGGTTGTGTACTTCAAAAAAGATCCCTATCCCACTATTTGTCTCATAAAGCCACAGAGATGAATTCATTTCCTCATTCATGAGGAACATAACCCCAAAACACTATTATGAGGAGATACGGCTAATGTTAAGTATCATTATCTTACTATCATATTACAAGGAGCGTCTTGTATTTGCTCTGAATTGGTTAAATCAAAGAGTTCCCTTCTACTCTGCTGAACTGACAAAGGCCTGTATTTATTGCATAAATCAAGTGTTTTTCTTTCCACCTAGAGTTTGTCATTATGAAAAGCAAAAGAAAAGCAGAAACTACACACTGCCTTTCCCCAGACCAAACTGTACAGTCATATCACCCACACCGTTTTAACTGGACCTGTTTCCCCCCCCCCCCGATCTTTGGCAATAAAAACAAGCCTATAAAATGAATGTGAAAATGTATTCATTAGGGATTTATAATGCTCATTACAACTGCCTGGGTAGGAAACCATGACTGAGACCCAGAGAATAAGGGGGGAAATGCAAATTGGAGCACATGAGATGGGAGAGACAAGAGAATTTCTCTAATCAGCCAATCCAGTGGCAGTCCAATTATCTGTGGCCAGCCCAATGGGTTAAAATTATACCGTTCATTCTTGGACACAGTGTGGAGTCTAAAAAGTGTTTCATTTTAATAAAAATGAGATCTGGACACTGCAGAAACCAGTTTCACTAATGATGTGTTTACACAGAAGACAACAATTTCTATTTAATGGTGATTACTAGCAAGAACAAATTAAACTTCCTGAAGTATATGGGTTAGAGATAATGGGAAATTGAGAAGGGCGGGGAGAGTGACAAGGAAAGAATGTATGCAAATGTGCACATAACACACGCACTAAACTTAGTAAACTCAGCCTTGCAACAAAGCAATAATAGTGTCAGTTTGGTCTAGTAGTTAAGGAATAGAAAGTGGGAGACCCTGAGTTCAAGTCCTGCCTTAGTCATGAAAGCCAGATGGGGTGATTTTGGACCAGTCTCTCTCTCTCTCTCTCTCTCTCTCTCTCTCTCTCTCTCTCTCTCTCTCTCTCTCTCTCTCTCTCTCTCTCTCTCTCTCAGTCCAACTCATCTCACCTTGCTGGGTTGTTGTTTTGTAGAAAATAGGAAAAGGAAAGTATGTTGGATATGTTCGCTGCCTTGAGTTATTTGTAAAAATAATAATGGCAGGATACAAATAGAGATAGATAGATAGATAGATAGATAGATAGATAGATAGATAGATAGATAGATAGATAGATAGATAGAGATGGACGGATGGGTGACAGACAGACGGACAGAGAGCAAAATTAGGAGTAATCTGTGTCCTCCCACCCATATCTTTAAATTCAAATTTCCACCAGCTTTCTTAGTGAGAAATAACAGGATTTGCAAGCTGACAATGTACAGAAAGCTAGATATTTTGAGCTCATGATATTCAGCCTAAGTAAAGGTAAAGGTGCGTGCCAGTCATTTCCAACTCTAGGGGCCGGTGCTCATCTCCGTTTCAAAGCCGAAGAGCCAGCGCTTGTCCGAGGACGTCTCCGTGGTCATGTGGCCGGCATGACTAGACGCCAAAGGCGCACGGAACGCTGTTACCTTCCCACCGTAGTGGTCCCTATTTTTCTACTTGCATTTTTTACGTGCTTTTGAACTGCTAGGTTAGCAGAAGCTGGGACGAGTAACAGGCGCTCACTCTGTTACGCGGCACTCGGGATTCAACCCGCCAAACTGCCGACCATCTGATTGACAAGCTCAGTGTCCTAACCCACTGAGCCACCACGTCCCTTCAGCCTAGATAAACATAATTATAAAAGGCTAAGGAGGCATTCACATATAGAACAAGATACGTTGGTCAAAATGATTAGGCTTTAACTAAAACAAAGGCAGAGCTGTGAGGAACATTCTGCCTGCTTTTGAAGCCATTTCTCTGCATGATGGAAAGTTTGCTCACGTAGAGAAAAAGTGTTCTTGTGCTGCTTTGGGTTTCACAAATGGAAACGGGCTACATAATGCCAGTTGGACGTCTATTCAGGTTCCTTCTCTTTTGACTGATGGCATGATGAGGTGACGCTTCTGTCTCTGTGATCTGTGACAGTTGGAACTGCTTTGAGGCTGGCTTGTCTCAGGAGAAAGACTGTTTTTGTTTCTGTTTCTGTTTTGCAATGCCAGAACTACAGATTGAGAAAAGCAGCCATTGCCAAGACTGTCCAGAAAAAAAAAGAAGCCTGAATATTCAAATCTTATGAATATGTATGAGTGGAACAGGGGGAAGGTAGAAGAGTTTTTTTTTAACAAAAATGTTGAACACCTATTTTCTCTAATAAAAATAAAACGTTAGAATTCAAATAGACAAGCACCTGCTACGTAACACCCCAGACTTACTAACTGCTGATAAAAAAAGATTTTTTTTTTAAAAAAAAGTCTGGATAGGGGAAGGGGCAGAGCCTGGAGACAACGAAGAAGAAGAGAAAGAACTGGAGAAAAATCACAAAATACAAAGACCTGCAACTATGGCAAAAGAAAGCAAAGGTAGTACAAATAGGAATAGACACCTTGGATGCAATCCCAAAACAATTGGAGCACCATCGGCACTGACACACTCACCATCCCTCAGTTGCGAAAGGCAACTTCAGTTGGAACTGCTTATATCCTGCAACGACACCTTTAACACCATCAAACAACAATATCTGCCTATTGTCCCTTGGAAGGATTTGAAAGATGGATAAAAATGCCAAATCCTGCCTAAACATTTGGCTGAGTGGGCAGCCAACCATAATAATAATAATAAACAATAATGTTAAAAGTTGAAAAAAGCAAGTTAAAATAAATATAAATAAATAAACCTTTATTGTCAAAGTACAACATATGTACATTGAGATTAGCTGAGCCTCCCCCCCCCCCATGCTCTCTCCCCCCAACACACAGTGACAACAAACCCTCCATCCCACCACACCATGTGAACCAACTACACCACACACCGGCCTCCCAAGTCAATTCTGCATAAGTTCACAGAGATTATGTCCCATTTAAAAGCCTAACAGCCCATGGATAAAAGCTATTTTTCAGCCTGTTGGTATGGCTGGCTATATTCCTATATCTCCTACCGGATGGTAGGAGAGTAAAGAGATACTGTCCAGGGTGTGAGTCATCCCTGAGAATCTTCCTCACTCTTCCAAGGCAACGAGCCCTGGCGAGGTCATCCAGTGGTGTCAGGGGACAGCCCACAATGTCTTGTGCTGTGCTCACTACCCTCTGTAATACTTTCCTGTCCGCGGCTGTCAGACCAGCATACCAAACCACAATACCATATGAGAGGACGCTCTCTATGGTAGACCAGTAAAAGAGGGTCATTAGCTGTTGTTCTACCCTGTCCTTCCGCAAGATCCTAAGAAAGTGAAGCCTCTGTTGGGCCTTTTTATGGTGGGATTATCAATATACAAACTGATATACAAACTTGGCTCATAACAAAAGATTTTAACTGTAGCTGAAAAGGAGAACACTGATGTGGCGCTACCAGGAGACAGCAGAAGGGAAAGGTTTGAAGACGATCACAAAGTACCAAGATCTGAGAATGGAAATTGAAAGATGATGGCATAAACTGGCCATGGTAGTCCCGGTGGATATCAGGACACTGGGTAATATACCAAACAAAATCTTGGACAGCACTTAGAAAATGTACATATTGACAAAATTTCCATCTGTCAAAAGACTGCACTGCTTGGATCCACCCATACACTATGCCAGCGTTCTTCAAACGTGGCCCTTTTATGACTTGTGGACTTCAACTCCCAGAATTCCTCAGCCAGGCATGTGTGCCTGGCTGAGGATTTCTGGGAGTTGACGTCCACAAGACATAAAAGGGCCAAGTTTGAAGACCCCTGCATTATGCAGACATGTTATGGCATTCTAGGTTCTTGGGAAGAACTCATTGCATATGAAGGTCAACACCAGCTAAAGCATTGGCAGCAGCAACCGCACATTTTTATGTATATACTACTACTTTTAATAATAATAATTTATTAAACTCATATACCCAACTCCCAATTACTGTTGTTTAAACAAACAAAGAATGTAATATTCATTCTAAAAACAAATCTTACTAATAGAATGGGGAAACTACTTTTGGAGCAAGGAAAGAAGCCAGCAATGGCTGTGCTGCCCCCGTTCACACACCCTAGTATTCAAGTAAGACTAATGAGTGTATGTAGCTTTGCACAAACAATACATTGAATTGTTAGCTTCCTGTAACTGCTTGGGAACTGAAATTGCTTTCTAGGGGGAGGAAAGGGGGAACTGTCATGATCATTAGGCATTAATGAGCTCTTTGGCAACTCTGTATTTAATAATTAAAACAATTAACATTTTGTTGCAGCCAGTCGCCCATGATTGTGTCATGTCCTGCTCATTCTCTAGTTGGCTTCATGTTGGGGGCCCTGGGTGGCTCTTTATATTTTCTGGAAACTTCAATATGCATGCTATAATTCAAATTAGAACGGCCAAATTTTAAGACGAGAAAAAACAATTGAGCTTTCTGATTTAACAGCGATTGATCTTTCTGATTTAACAGCAACTGATCTTTCTGATTTAACAGTGATTGATCTTTCTGATTTAACAGCAGTTGGTCTTTCTGATTTAACAGCAATTAATCTTTCTGTTTTAGCAGCAATTAGTCTTTCTGATTTAATAACAATTAATCTTTTTGATTTAACACAATTGATCTTTCTTATTGAGCGGCAATTGGTCTTTTCATTGAACTACAACGGATCTTTCTGATTTAACAGTAGGTGCTTTTATGTCCTTATAATTCCAGAGATTTGGGCTTTTACTTTTTTCCCCACAAATGCACAACTAAAGCATGACTCTATCAGAAAGCTGTTGTGCAACTGTAGGAAACTGAGATTTGCATCACCAAGTAGTAACAATTGCCAACAGAACCCAAGCTACAAGCCTGTACAGTGGGAGGTTATGGGGATAAAAAAGCCAACTTTCAGGTAAAGTGACTTTTCCATATTTGATGATCATCACAGCAATATGCAAAGCACTTCCACTTCACTGCTTCCATTGTGACAAATCAGCCCATAACCATGGAACCCCTGGGGTAGCAGTAGCTTTAAGAGACAATGCAAAAGAGCAAGCTTCATTTCAAAGGATATGACATATGGAAAGAACAACCACAGAGCATAAAATGTAACCTATCCCAGGCATAATTTTTGCCTTTGTTACAATACAGCATTCATGGTGACCTCTTCAACACTTAGCCTTGCTTTGTTTGACTGATAAAGATTTCTTTTGCTCTCTGTGTCGAAGAATTAAACTCTCGCATCCACACTCATTTATTTCTTTGGCTGCCAAGGCAGGCTCAAACAAAGCTGGAATCCTAACTATCTAACTGGGGCCGTAGGAAAAAAAACTCAAATGAAGCATCACTATTCAATGTTAATATTGTTTGTTTTCTAAAGGACAACACTCCATCGTTTGCCAAAGTAAGCTTGGATGCTAATGGTTAGCAGTGCAGGAATTTAGGTTCAAAGGCAGTGTGTAACATGTCTATGAAGATTTAATAAAAGTAAAAAAAAATGATTGTAACTGAAGCATAATGAAGAAAGAACGTATCACAAACAGACATACAAACTCCACAATTATCCTCTGTTGAATAGAGATCTGTTCAAAGCAACAATGAACAGGGCAGGAATTTAAGTTCAAAAGCAATGTGTAAAGTCTCTATGAATATTTAATAATAGTTAAAATTTTGACTGTAACTGAAGCATAATGAAGAAAGAATGTTATCACAAACAGACATGCAAACTCCACGATTAGCCTCTGTTGAATAGAGATCTGTTCAAAACAACAGTAAACAATGCGTTGAAATACAGCTCAATTATCTTCTGCCTTAAAAGGCACAAACCAGAATGTGATCATGTAACTGTGGGGTGGGGTGGGAGTGAAGGCAGCAGTCAGAACTTTAAAGTTGTAAGTAGGTCTGGGGAAGCTCAATTGTAATTTTAAATGGTAGCTAAATGGTTCATTGTAAGTCGAGGATTACCTGTATTAGTTTCCAGCCATTTTGGAACATAACCTGTAAGTAGCACTAGAAGGGGCTTAATATAATTTAAGACCAGTTACAACACGACACAAGGTGCTATGCTCTCAAAACTTCTCTCCTAAGCCAACCAAGCAACAACTACAACTATAGAAAATCCTGGCTCTGTCCCATACATGTGTAACTCTGCCATCCATACCCACTTGGCATAATCACATTAGAAATGTTAACGGTGCTCTTAACAACCTTACAATACCCTTCCCCTAGAAGCTATGAATATTTATGTCAAGCTAGCCCTCAACTTACAACAATTTATTTATTTACTTCTGTTGTGATCCCTCACCAGCCAGTGGATCCGGCAGCTGAGTCTGAGGAATCAGAGGAGGAGGAGGGGCCTGGAGTGACATTAGAGTCAGAGGAAGGCTCTGAGGAGTCAGAGCCTGGCTCCTCTACTCGTGCTCAGGCTGAGACACAGCTGTGCTGGGAGCCTGAGTTGGACAGTGATGAAGAACAGTTGGGACAAATCCAGGATGCATGAAAGCGCAGACAGGAGAAGTGAGTAGGACAGAGGAATGTAATAGGGCAGCTCCAAAGACAAAGGAGAAGGCATTAGGAAGCCATGCCTTGGCTGAATTATAAAAGGGAAGGTATGGGAGATGCTGGTTACCGAAGGCAACCGTTCATGTTGAGGAATGAGTTTCTGTGGACTGTGTTTGTTTGCCTTGGACATTGACTCAGGTCTGTGAGAATAAAAGGGGTTGGGTTTTTTTTGCGGTTCCTGCCTGTTTCTTGGAAGAGGGGATTCTCCTTGTGAGCATAACAAGGACTCACGTAGGCTGGGACAGAACAATTTCATACTTACCATGATGAAGCATCCCCATGGTCATATGATCAAATTCAGATGCTTGGCAACTGTCTCGTATTTATCTGGAAATTACTTTCATCCCCAACTGCAAACTGCCATAAAGATTCCATTTTCTGCAATGGAGCAATTGACGTTCACCAGGTCCAGAACTCAAGAGCATTGAATGCAAGTACTAAGCTGATCAGGATTTTTTTTTTCATGTTAAAGAATCTACCTCCTGATCAGCCCTTGAGAAGCATCAATTTTTAGAAAAGAAAGATTGACAGGATTAGATATGCCAAAATCAAACTCAACTCTGCTTGTTGTGAAAAAGACTTTATTACATCTATAAAGGCAAAAGCTGAAAAAATAAGGGTTTAAATGTAAACTATTGAGCCCTGGTGACGCCGTAGTTAGAATGCAGTAGTGGAGGCAAACTTTGCCCACAGCATGGAGTTCGATCCTGACGGGGCTTAGAGTTGACTCAGCCTTCCATCCTTTTGAGATCGGTAAAATAAAATAAAATTGACCCGGATTATTGGGGGCAATATGTAAATAATGCTTCTACATTGTAAACTGCACAGAAAGTTCTGTACAGCTCTATGGGGCGCCATATAAGCCTAACTGCTATTGCTATCTGCATGGATTATTTGGGGTAATTGCCCTTATCAACAATGTGAACTATGTCACTTTTAAATGGGAAAAGATCTCAACCCTTTCGAGAGGTGGATTCAGGAGATTTTTTCCCAATCATCCACTGGGAAGAAGGAAGGATAGGAGAAAACTAAGGGGTTTCCTTCCATAGGTGGGTGAGAAATTGTGTTTTGGGAATTCAGCAAAATGTTTCAAAACATTTTCTGGTTTTCATTAACGCTGTTTAACTCAAGGTTTGGTCTATTAATATTTAATGGTTAAAAGGGTTCTTCTCTCAGTTGGTTAAGCTAGAAACGCTCTTCTTGCATCTATTAATTTGCAAGCCTGTCTCAGAAGAGCTCGACTGGCTTCCGCGCTTTCGGCCTTGCTCAGGGATGCCCTGGGAGAAACAGAATTTTCTGTCAAGTAAAGCATCCTTAGAGTCAAGTGTGACTTCTGTTGACCTCATCAATGCAACTATTTTGGCAGCAGTACAGAGGTGATTCACTCTTGCCTTCTGGGCAATGTCTTTTCCCACATCTCAATCTAGCCAAAATCTCTGATATTCACTGAAAGTCTCCCATCCAATCTCTCACCTGGCCTGATCCTGCTTTTCGCCATGGATATGTATCTATTGAAACTAGACTGTGATGTTTCTCTGTGTCCTATATGTGTGTGCATGTGGTATATGCATAGTGGTATTTTTTGAGAGCTGAATGCAACAAAATTCCATTTTAATGTATGCTGATTAATGTACGTTTAAAGTGACAATAAAGTTTCCACTCCACTCCACTCCACTCCACTCCACTCCACTCCATTCCATTCCATTCCATTCCATTCCATTCCATTCCATTCCATTCCATTCCATTCCATTCCATTCCATTCTATTCTATTCTATTCTATTCTATTCTATTCTATTCTATTCTATTCTATTCTATTCTATTCTATTCTATTCTATTCTATTCTTAGCTGCCCAGCCCAGCCAAGATTAGCAACGCTTTGGGCCTGAGATCATGAATGCAGATGTGCTTCCCCATTCCAGAATTCTAAAACCCAAGGGTTGATTAGTGTAGCACACAGATGTATATATTGCAATAAATTATTGGACATGCCTGGAAAAAGCCAAGATTGAATTCCATAGCCCTTCGCACTATGGGTTACTCTGACCATTAACTACCTTCTCGGATTTGACAGTGTTTGTGAAAGCAAACAGCAATGTCACACCATGCATTTCTCTTATACCAAGTCAGATCAATCACTATTGACTCGATAGCAACGTTCTCTGAGGTTCAGGGACTTTGAGGTATAGACCATGTTAAGACCCTGAACCAGAGGCCCAATCACATCATATGTAGATCTACGGTTCACATGGTTGCTATGCATGCTTGAATGACTACTAAGCTTGTTTGCAGGTATGTTTGCTTTAACATCCCCTCTTTCTAAAAACCTGTTTTCCTGGTTGATCCCATAAACAGTTTTATAGCCAAGTGACAAAATACTGCTTTATCAACAAAACAAAGTCTGACATCGACACACACACACTGCCCGAATATCACAAACTAGTGAAACAACTTTCAATAACTCTTTCATAATTTTAAGTGCATTCAGCAGAATGACTCGGACTGATAGAATAATAGTTACCATCAGGATAAACAGTAGGTAAAGCTACTCTAAGAGATTTAATAGTAGCAAATGAAACGATTCTGAGCTTAGCGGGGCGCTTCCCCCCCACCCCTGCAAAGAGTTTCTTTTAAAGGAAAAACTGCTTTTTTTAAGGAAACAAATTAATAGTTTAAAAGTGTCTATTATTGTCTGAGTGCTGTTCATATAGAAACAGCAAGGACAGAATTGTGATCATTACAAAAGGAAAGCAAAATAAGATGGGTGGGACATAAGTAAGATGTTTGTTTCATTTCTGTCTCTATTTTATGGATTTGAATAAGGAAAATGTATAAATATCAACCAGCTATTTCATCGGCCTGCAGAGAACTGACTGTCTGCCCTGGGGAGTTGGCACACATAGAATGATTGTTTTAAAGAAAGGAATTTGCAATCATTCGTGTATTAACGAGGGAAACAGGTTATCTATGCATGGTTAGGCTAAGGAGCAGTTGTCCCAGGCCTAAACTGAAATTTCAGCCAATGGGCAAATCTGTCCACGTCACTGTTGCTCAGTTTCTTACTTTCCTAACTGTAAATTAGGCCCATTGCACAAAAGGGGAAGGAATAGCAATAGTAATATAGTATTTAGACTTATATACTGCTTCATAGTGCTTTAGAGCACTCTCTAGGCAGTTTACAATGTAAGCATTTTTTTTTGC
Organism: Vipera berus; assembly: GCF_964194415.1. Taxonomy (NCBI): domain Eukaryota; kingdom Metazoa; phylum Chordata; class Lepidosauria; order Squamata; family Viperidae; genus Vipera; species Vipera berus. The sequence continues at coordinate 10,438,185 of NC_138211.1, read as the reverse complement.
ATATTGCCCCCAACCATCTGGGTTCTTATTTTAGTGACCTCGGGAGGATGGAAGGCTGAGTCAACCTTTAGCCAGTCAGGATCGAACTGCTGACACTGGACAGAGTTAGCCTGCAATACTGCATTCCAACCACTGCGCTACAAGGAAGGAAGGAAGGAAGGTAGGAAGGACCATATGGACTTCCATACGTAATGAATATGTGCATATGCCAATTTTTTCTTAATATTTATGATTTTTTTCAAAGCTTTTTCTCACGTATGCACTCTGATTGAACGCTTTTGAATAATGAACTGATCCCACTGAAAAATCTGGACAAGAACAATCATCAGTGAAGGTTGGATACAGTGTTCTCCCAAAATTTCACAGTGCCTGACTTGAGTAAGGAGGAGAAGGCAGAGGAGAAAGAAGATCACTTAGCAGGAGGCATTTTACTCAACTGCAGAAGAGTTGTAAAGCCAAACCATAATTACCTCAGCTACCTCAAGGTCACTCTGGGATGGGCAGCAGGGGGAAAGAGCAGCCCAATAAATCTTTGGAATCTGTGCACACTCCCTACATGCACGCATAATGTTGTCAAAAATGTTGCAAAAGAGGCAACGCGGAAACTTTTATTCGATGATGTTCTGGGCTACAGGTCTGTGGCCAACTTACCGTGGCCAATTCATTTCAGGACAACTCGCCACAGCCAACTCGCTGCAGGACAAGAGGTACACTAGTATCAAAGAAATAGTGGAATAGAGTCAATAAAGAAAGGATGCAAAAGGAGGGACAGAATGAAATGTGAATTGCAAACATTAAAATATTTTTTTTAATTTATTTTAAATAATTAAAGAAATTGTTAAATTGTCCCGCCGCAACCTGTCCCACGGTGAGTTGTCCATGGTGAATTGTCCTGCAGTGAGTTGGACATGTTGAATTGGCCACAGCAAGTTGGCCTTGATGAGTTGGCCTTGTTGAGTTGGCTGTGGCAAGTTGTCCCATTCTGCTGGGCGAGAAGGGAATGAATGGCTCAGCCCAATTCTAATTTAAAGGGCAGGGGAGAACATGCACTTCAAAATTATTCATCAGTGTAGACGGCAAACTGAATCTACATATAATCTCTCCAGTTCTGTCAACCATTTGCACTCTGCTTTGATGCCTTATGAAAATGTGAATTCTCTTTTGTGGCATGGGAGGAGGGGGCAAGCGAAGAACCAGTGGCCTCCTATCAACAAGTGTTCCTCTACGTTTGATCACTGCCTAATCACACAACGCAAGTACTACTAGCTGCAGATAGAGGGAAAGTTCAAGACCCACCCAGGATTGATACAAAGCAGAATGCCCTTATATGGTTAACATGCAAAGCTATATACATCTGTCCAAGAAGCAGACCGAGGAGGGATAGAACTGTAAACCTAGTGGAACAATAATAAAGTTCAAGAGGTTTGGTTTGCAGCAGCTGCTGTTCAGAAGTGGCCTTAGTTTGACATTGCCTTGCAAGGCTGGGAACATGACTCAGAAAGGAAAAGAACTCGTGGATGCAAGTTTTTGATAATTGGCAGGCCGAGAAAATATGAGCACGGGATAACGGAGGGTTGCTCTTAAGCACCCCACCCGTTGCAGGCCCAGCCTTTGTACAAATAGGGGAAAATTGGAGAGAATTTCCTGAATTCAAGGGGGGCTACAAGCTAGTGGGGTTGGGATGCCTATATTGGCATCTCGGATACGATAATATTACTGAAGCCGCTCCAAACCAAGATAGGGAAAAATGATCTTGCACAGACATTTGGACTGGTTGCAAGCCCTCTGCATGGGCTCACCTCCAAAATTCTAGTATTTTGGGCTCTATTCTAGATATTCAAAGAAGAAAAAAAGTCCTTGTGTTCTTTCTACAATGCTTAGGTGTTTCTTCTGCTTCATTTGAAAGCAAGATGTGCTTAGTTATTATTCTTATCAGAAGTAACTTTCCTAGAAAGTTGGAGGGGGGAAGAGAAAACTGGATCTGAAAAGCTTTGGTGGCGCAGTAGTTAGAATGCAGTATTGCAGGCAAACTCTGCCCACTGCCAGCAGTTCGATCCTGACCGGCTCAAGGTTGACTCAGCCTTCCATCCTTCCAAGGTTGGTAAAATGAGGACCCAGTTTGTTGGGGGCAATAGGCTGACTCTGTAAACCACTCAAAGAGTGCTATAAAGCACTGTGAAGTGGTATATAGGTCTAAGTGCTATTGCTATAGTGCTACTGATCTGATCATAAGCAACACTTAACGTAAATGTATTTCTCAAGACTTATTTTCCTTATATCCCAATAACTAAGCAGAAAAAAAGCATCATGAAGACACAGCTTTCTTTTATTTCTTTAATTAGGGTGTGCCTCAGCTGTTTAGGAAGTCCAGCCTCCATTCTTACTCTCCACAACTGTACCCAGAAGTCTTAGGGATCATGTCTGGACCACTTGTAAAATATTTGCTCCACTAATGAGATGTCATCTACATTCAGGAATAGTCTTCTAAGATAACAGAAGACAAAAACGGTATGAACATCAAGGCTAGTTCTATCATAAGGTAAGGCTGAAGTCTCAGGCAACATATATTTGTCAGTGGAGGCAAAGACCAGCAAATCTCTGTATATCATATCCTGGACCCACAAAGGAAGTCTCCTACTTTGTGATGGAAGATGCTGTTTCCATTGATCAGTGGAATAACACTCATCTATCAATTTATTTAGTTTATAGACTGGAGGTATTTATTTATTTATTTATTTATTTATTTATTTATTTATTTATTTATTTATTTATTTATTTTTGGGACTTATATGCCGCCCTATCTCCCGAAGGACTCAGGGCGGCTTACAACAATAAAAACAACAATACAAAAATTAAAAAAGAATTAAATAACAGCCCCAAAATAAATTAACTACAGTTAAAAATTAAAACATATTTAAAAACCCATCATCAATCCAGGTCAGCCTGATGGAAGAGAAATGAGAGGGCAGAATATACCCATCAAGTAATCACTAACATCCTTCAGCCTTAAGTCAACACATATTAAGGCTGCCCAATAAACAAAAGTCTTTCCACCCAGTGCCCAAAACATTATAAGTTTAAGCAAGTCATTCCCTCAAAGGTAAATCCAGGAAGGGGTAAGGGACAGTGATTTAGCAAAGATATTAAAACCCATCATTAAGAGGTGACATGTTCCAAAGAACACCCCTTAGCATGGATGAATTCATTGTCTTCTCTGACAGTTGGGACAAAACAAATTAGCATGTCAGTGTATGAAGCCAATAAAAACACTGCTTTGTTTTTCCTTGATGGAACCAATTACCATCATTCACCACACTAAAATAATTCCAGGAGATGCAAATGAAGCAGTTTACTAAAGCTATAGTGATCTCAGACTGGGCCAGTAGCTTTTCCCAAGTCTTCTTCAAGCTAAGCTTTGTGTGCTATCACGATGGAAAGGGGGACAGTGGGAAGAACTGAAAGAAAGCACATACCGATTGATGAAATAAATAAGGACTTCATAAATAAGGACTACATGAGGCCATTAATGAAATCAGTGATGTTCGCTAATATCAGCTTTAGGAACATCGTGAATTCCCCAATACAGGTAATCCTCGACTTACAACAATTCATTTAATGACCACAGTTAGACCAGCAATGGAAAAAAAAAGACTTATGGCCATTTTTCACATTTACAACCGTTGGAGCATCCCCCTGGTCACGTGATCAAAATTCGGATGCTTGGCAACTGACTCATATTTATGACCGTTGCTGTGTTCCGGGGTCACGTGGTCCCCTTTTGTGACCTCCTGACAAACAAGTTAGTGGGGAAGCTAGATTCGTTTAACAACCGTGTCACTAACTGAACACCTGCTGCGACTGACTTAACGCAGCAAGAAACGTTGTAAAATGGGACAAAACTCACTTAACAAATTTCTCACTTAGCACTAAACATGAATTCTGGGGTCAACTGTGGCCATAAGTCGAGGACAACCTGTATCACCAACAGAAAATTATTATTAGTAGTAGTAGTAGTAGTAATATCAGCTCTAGGAAAATACTAGTTTATTTATTTAAATGGCTACTTAAATATTACTGCAAACCATTTTATAGTTTATTTTTAAGTTGTATATCAGACATTTAAAATAAAGGCAAAGACATACTGTATTTAATAAAGGCAGCAGTTAAATTTTCCATATATCCATTTTCTGAAACAAGGATCTTAGGGAAGAAATATCACACACACACACACACAACACACACACACACACACACACACACACAGAGAGAGAGAGATGTGCAGGGATCTTGATCTGGATGGGGCCACTGTATGCATATTCAAATATAAAAACAAATGAAAGACTAATTTGGTACTTGTTTTTAACATATTTTGCAATTTGCTCCTTAGAGTCTTAAAACTAATTCAGTTTTAATGAATGCTCTGCCAATTTTTTTTCCTGCATTATTCCAGCCATTGTCATTCAATCTGATGGAAAATAAATTGCTTTCCATTTTTTTTCTTCCCAAAGAAGAAAACTTTGCTGAAATCCTCGCAGCTGCCACATTTTGATGCTTAACTTAATTATGAAATAGCTTGGCAAGTGTGCAGATGCAGAAATAGTCGATCATTCCTCCATTGGCTTCCCACCTTTCCTTTTCCATCGAATCTCAAGAAGAGACATCTTGGTGGCGTATTATGGATGAATTTATATCATGAAGGAAGTCGTACTAAGGAGGAGTGTACGTGGTGGGAAAATGGACTTACTGTCTTAAGTACAGAAGTCTGGATTCAAGGAAGAGACATGAGTGGAACTGTTCTACTTTTCATTGAGCAAGTCTTTTCAGTGTCGTCCAGTTTTCCTAACTTCCAACTTTTCATTAAGTCTCAAGAAGGAACCTCCCGCAGAAAGAAGTATGGGTCTTTTTTTAGACTAGCCCTTGTGAGCAGCTGCTGTAGGAAGGAAGCTAGATCATGCTGGGAAGGTCAGTTGCAGAAAACTGGAATGCAGTAGCCTCCTGTTCTGTACCAGCCTGCTACCGGCCCTGCAGAAAAGGCAGGGACAACCCCTTTACAAACGGCAAGAGGCTGGAATTAAGCCTGCCAAATTTATTAACATAAAACAGAGCAAAACAAGACACCAACCATGAAACAGGAGCTATGAAACAGGAACTAATCAAGCCTTCAGCAAACCAGCCCTCCCACGCATTCCCCTTTTAAACAGTTCAGGGTGTGGCTTCTCTCTGCCTCCTTCCGAGGTGCCCCATTGCCTTCCTCTGTTTACTCCTGATTGATTGCCTCCTGTGTCGGGCGTCCTTGAACAGGGCCAGCTGTGGGTCATCTTCATCCACGCTGTCAGGCTCACACAGCTGGGTCTCCGTCGTGACCAGGTGGGAGGGGCCTGGCTGAGGGCTCTCATCAGCAAGCTCTCCAACCCCCTCAGCAAGCTCTTCAACACCCCCCTCCTCCTCCTCCTCTGAGTCGTCCGACCCAACTGCCGAACCCACAGGCTGACCCTGAATCACAACACCTCCTTCACACATCTAACCGATACATCCGTCCGCTCAAAAACGCCCTCCCAAACTTCTCTGAAAAACATTCAAGCCCCTTGAGAAAGAGGCAGAAAGACAGAAACCTCTCTTGCAGAAGAAGGAAACTTGGAACCTACTTTTCCAGGAGATTTAGGCGTCCTGCTGCTATCTAGGTAGGGTCTGAAGAACAGCTTGGTAATAGGTGCTCGTGCGCATTAACTCCTGCATCAAAGGTGCTTTTTCGAAAGGCAACTGGACTTTCTTGGGTTGGTTCTTTTTTTTCTTTCCCTTTGAAGACGTTTCGCTTCTCACTCAAGAAGCTTCTTCAGTTCTGACAAGGCTTCTTGGATGAGAAGCGAAACGTCTTCAAGGGAAAACTAAGAAAAGTCCCGTTGCCGTTTGAAAAAGCACCTTTAGGAAAATCATGACCTGGCTGACTAAAAATCTCCATTGTGGAAAGTCAGCCCCACCCCCCCAGAGAAAGAAATATTTTTGGAAATATTTAAAAGACAGAATATTATTTCCCTAAAGGATTTAAAGGCAGAAACCAACCAAACCCACTGCCCCCCCCCCACCAAGTCTCTCTGTCCCAAACAGAAACCAAGTCTGCAGAATTACAGATGTGTTAATCTTGTCTGAAAGACTGGAGTCAGGAAACTGGGATTAGGAAGAAAGATCCCTAGAATCAACACCAAAAATCTAAAGAGTCATCAGCCACAGCCACAGGGAAGCAGGATATGACCCTTGGGACATAATAGGATTAACCCACCACCATCAGAATACCAGAAAGGCACACACAGTCTCAGGTCAGAATACGTGACACAGAAAATACAAAGCCTCAAACAGGAACAGGAAACAACTCCAAACAAAAGGCTCCAGAGGGTATAAAAACCCACTCCCTACATGTGCTCACTCCTCTCTTTTCTTCCAGAGCCATCTTCCTGTCTGGCTCTCCTCTTCAATAAACTGCAACCTTCTTTCTAAAGCAGTCGCCATGTTGTTTATTCCCAGCTCGGACTGAACCACGATGAAGACTTTTCCTTCAACACCATCAACATTATCTCCTGCAATTTTGCATGTGAAATCCTGCAAGGTGATTGCTGAGAAGGCTGAACAAGCCAAATAAAAATAAAAAATAAAAATAAAAATAAATGTTAATGCCATCGTATCTTCATCTGGAGGGGCGAGGTGGGCAGACATTGGCTGTTCCTATAATGAAAACTATGTCCAAACAGGAGAAATTGTCACATTCTTGAGCGACAAACTGCTGCTTCGTTAGCCTTTTTTTGCATTCTAACTAGGGCAGACAGTAGAGGGAAGAAAAAAAAACCAACAACCCCAAACTGTACGCGTACAAGCACATGCACAAAACAAAACAAATCCTTGCTTGCCACTAGAAGTTGCTCCCTACAATTTGAAAGAAAAGAAAAGAAAGAAAAAGAAGCTGTTTAAATGTCTCCTTTCCAAGTCAGCCCCACAGAGTCTGAGCTGCGAATACATTAGCCTTTAATGAAGTGAAACTCTCATCTTGCTGGAGACACCTCATTTAGCGCAATTGTTTCAGAGCCATTACAGAAAGACAATTACAAGGAAGCGGCGAGAGTAATTGGAAATGCTGGCAGGAGTTGGGCGAAATGATAATAAATAAAAATATTCACCCTAATAAGCTTCTAGGAGGGGGTGGGCTGAAGAAAATCAACATAATTAGAACTGAACCTTGGCAAGGAAAAACAGACAGCAGGGTGGCAAGTGCTTGGCGGGTACAGGGAAGGGGAGGGGGGGGAGAACAGGGGACCAAAGTGAAATGAACTCAATTATTTACTGGATCTTCAAATCTCAGCACAGGAGTGACCCGCAGAGAAATGGACGAGGGAGATGCTCTTTGTGCAGGCAAGATCTGGGATGCCAAAAATGATTACAAAGAGTTGGTCTTGAGAAGCCATGCCAGAAATCATTTTTGCCAAGGCCTGGGCTTGCAACTCAAAGAAGAGAACTTCTCCATGTTTTGTTTTGGGTTTTTTTTTTTTGGAAAAAACTAGTGGATTGTCTTCTGAAACAGAGGACTCCTTGGGAAATGTTTGCATAGATCTCTTCCTCTGGTTTCCTTTAAAATGATCTAAGCAAACAGAAGCTCTCAACAGCCACAAACTCTTCCATAACCCCCCCCCCCAATGGGAACAAAGGGGATTTGCAAGAGAAGACACGACATGAGATAGATTGTGAATTATTAGGCTACGGTCCCTCATCCCAGCAATTGTGGTTTGTTTCATTCTGGCGGAACCCTCTCTGTGTGAACCAGCTATTTGTGATGGGTGCAAAAACGGGATGCCTGATGGACGCCTCTAGCCTGGTTCAAACCATGTGCTCACCTGGCTAGTTTGTTTCTTCTTTACTTGGTTTTGGCCAAGCATTTTGTGTGAATCCAACCATCGCGGTTTGCAAAGTGTGCTCAGTGCATTGTGATGTGGATTCCATTTTCCTACCTGATCCTCAGGCTTTCTGAGAATTCCTTTCTCATTTCTCTTGATGGTGCTTTTGAGCTTTGTTTACTGATGGAGAGATGGTGCTTGGTTTCCGTGTCTGCCTTTTCTGCTCTCTGCAACTTTCCAGCTAACGAGACCTCCCAAAATGAAGATGGCATATGGGAGGCATTCTCCCATGAGGTGTGCCTTATGGGTCTCCTTAAAGGATGGGAAGTTACAGATTGTTGTAAGGAGGGCTGTGTGATGAAAGACAGAACGTTCACATGAAGCTGCTCACAGTTGAAATTAAGCAGTTGCAAGCATGAGAATTTCACCCATCCTCTGAAAGACATTTTAAAAGCAAATTTTCTCCCTTTAGAGTGAGAAATGATATGAAAAAAGTGCATTTTTTTATGTACAGATATGAGAAAGGAGTTTGCCTTAAGGTACACTAAAAACAAACTTTGAAAGTTTCCTGATTGACCTCAGAACAAGTAATGAGGGGGGGGGGAAAGCACTGCAATATTATGATGCATCATGATGCATGCTCTGCTCGTTGTATGTGATTTATGTACAGTTATGTACATCTATAAGGATGTATCTTGATGTATGGTTTTGTATTAACTGTCTAGAATCCCATCTAATTTTTGCTTTATATTGTTTTTATGGCTTTATTTACATATGGTGAGCCACCCAGAATCAGCTTGGAGTTGAGTGATAAATAAGTTTAAATAAATACAGACAGACATAAGTGGCAGAGGTTGCAACACTGATGAAAATTCAGATTCTGAAAAATGTGCCTCCTTTCTACTGGAAGCTGGAAGAAAAACAAAGCATGGCAGAAAGAATGAAGATACTCATGGTTGTTAGCAAGAATTGGTACCAATTTAAGCATGTTGGTTGGGTTGCCTTTATAAGGTTTGACAATGATCCTCCTTCTCAAACGGGCATATTTGTGGAGCAGTGGTGGAAAGAGCCTTGGTGGAGCAGTGGGCTAATGCCTCCTTAAGTAACACCAGCTGCCTGCAATTAGTGCAGGTTCGAGTCCCACCAGGCTCAAGGTTGACTCAGCCTTCCATCCTTCCGAGGTAGGTAAAATGAGGACCCAGATTGTTGGGGGCAATTAAGCTGACTTTGTAATAATGCCGCTTGGGGGTGTGTGTGAAAGCCCTAATAAGCAGGCATATACATAGAATGAAGGCTACTGCTAAGCTTGTAAGCCGCCCTGAGTCTTCGGAGAAGGGCGGGATATAAACGGAATTAAAATTAAAAAAAAATTCAAACAAAAATCAAGACTGACAGGAATCTACAGAGGAGGAGTAGGAGTTACATGTTCTTAAATCAGAAAAAAAGTGAATTTCTCTCTCTCTCTCTCCCCCCCTCTCTCTCTCTCCCTCTCTCTCTCCCCTACTTACTTTCCCACCATCACCTAATTACATTCCCTCTAGCCCCAGGAAAACTTACCTTCATGATGGCAACCACATTACATTTTACTTTATGCTTGCCAGAAAGACATCTGATCTACAGAAGGAACTTTATTTTATTTTATTTTTTTATTTTAATTCCATTTAACCATTCATCTCGAATATCTGTATGAAAGAAGAATGTGAGGAAGAAAATTTTTCCTGGGGTGGGGGGGGAATCCGTTTCTTTGGGCTAAGTTAGTTTGCGAGAAAAGGAAAAACCAAAAAATTGGTGATGCAGGCTAGTTTGTCAGAAAAAAAACCAACACAAAACAACCTGGCAATAAAGCTTATCATTATAAGAGATAGGCCGTTATTGATTTGCTGTAACTTTTTAGGCAAGAGTTTTGGGATTAGATGCAATCCTTTGTACTTAATGTGAAAACATTTCTTTGTTAAGAGGAAAATGTTGACTCTCTACATCATCTCTCATGCAAATGCTTTTTCAGATCTTGTGTTTAGATCTACACTTAGCAATAGTACTTAAGGATGCCCTTATTTTGGCCTCTTTTTCCCTCCCTCCAATCTTTCAATATTCCTTTTTTCAAGCTGACTTAGAATCAAGGATTCCTGGAGCACCTAGCTACAAGGAGAATGTTTGTGTTTCTGCTCCTAGGTTTACAGACAGAATTTAAAATCTAGTCCTATTCATCTTCCTGCTCCCATCAAAAATGCCAATACGTAGCTCCTGAGCTTCTGTCTTCAGCAGAAATGTTTGTTTGGTTTTTCCTGATCAATAGTAGCTGCCAGATACAGTAATTCAAGCAGAAGGGATATTGGGAAAAAAAATCCCTTCACTTCCTTCCTAAGAACTGCACCAAACATTTCTGAGTTTAACCCTGCAGAAGTTGGCGGCATGCTGGAACAGTCAATGAAGCCCAGCAAAACAGCTAAACAGTGACAAAGGAAGACTGCTACAAGTATTCAATCAGAGTTTGTCTCCAAAAGAGACATTCTTGGCAGTTCTGTACACTCACATTAAATTAGGCAAACCCAAGAACAATTGTAGTTCCCCAGGTTTAACTACTGCAAAATATCACAGGAAGAAATCAGTACATATCACATACTGCCATGGCTTCCCTGTCTGTCCATCCATCCATCCATCCATCCATCCATCCATCCATCCATTCTTCCATCCTAATTTCTATAGAACAGAACAGAATAGAGCTGGAAGGGCCATTGGAGGTCTTCTAGTCCAGCCCCCTGCTCAAGCAGGAGAACCTATACCACCTCAGACAGGTGGTTGTCTAGTTTCTTCTTAAAAATCTCCAGTGATGGAGCACCCACAACTTCTGGAGGCAAGCTGTTCCACTGTTTAATTGTCCCCACTGTTAGGAAGTTTCTCCTTAATTCCAGGTTGCTTCTCTCCTTGATCAGTTTCCAACCATTGTTTCTTCTCCTGCCCTCTGGTGCTTTGGTGAATAACGTGACTCCCCTCTTCTTTGTGGCAGCCCCTCAGATACTGGAATACTGCTATCATGTCTTGTCTATTTCTTCTTTTCTTTAGACTAGTCAAACCCAAGTCCCGCAGCCGTTCTTCGTATGCTATCCCAGTTTTATAACTCTGGGAGTATACAAGAATATCAATAGCAAGCTTAAACTATAATCAAACAAGTCAACTAAAGCTAATCAAATGTAGAAAAAAGGTAGCTATCTTTCTTCTCCAGGTGGCTTCAGACATCAACTGACCACTTTAAAAGGAAGGTTTTCCAAAGCTTCCTAAACAACAAGAATGAAGGTGCCAAGTGTATCTGCAGAATCGGTTCATTCCATACCCTTTGGGTCACAACTGAGAAGACTGACCCATAGCCCCTCATTTCATGTAAGGGTAACCTAACTATAAAAGGGACGCGGTGGCTCAGTGGGTTAGGACACTGAGCTTGTCGATCAGAAGGTCGGCAGTTTGGCGGGTCGAATCCCGAGCGCCGCGTAGCAGAGTGAGCGCCTGTTACTCGTCCCAGCTTCTGCCAACCTAGCAGTTCGAAAGCACGTAAAAATGCAAGTAGAAAAATAGGGACCACTACGGTGGGAAGGTAACAGCGTTCCGTGCGCCTTTGGCGTCTAGTCATGCCGGCCACATGACCACGGAGACGTCCTCGGACAAGCGCTGGCTCTTCGGCTTTGAAATGAAGATGAGCACCGGCCCCTAGAGTTGGAAACGACTAGCACACATGTGCGGGGGAACCTTTACATTTACCTTTTAACCTAACTATGTAGGCATTGGAGAAACTGGAAGTTGCAATCCAGTTCATTGAGATGGTACCAAGTTCATGAACTGGAATCCCAATATCTCGTGTAGTTCTTCGTATACACCGCCCTCAGCATCTGGGCTCTTGAGGTAGGAACATCTGAAAGTAAACATATATCTGCATACGCACATAGAAAACACGCCGATATAGGATTTTTCTCCCTAATTTTCTCCTTCACATTGGCATATTTTTACTTGTTTTTAATTCTGGAAATCCGTTAGCCTGGAATGTTCCTGAGTTTTTCCTCTGGTGACACCAAGGAACATCCTAGAGAAATTCCACTGATTGGCCCTCTTGTCGAGTTACAGAATAACATATTTGATTTTCAGCTATAATTCATGCCAGGGATGGGGGCAAAATTGAATTTGTCCCACATTTCAATAAAAATCAAATGAATTTATAGTTTCCGGATTGATAGGCAACATATATGCTTCCTTTGTTTTCTTCCCCAGTTTTCCAAACGTGAGGCAATTCACTGATCAAAAGATTCATTTTAAAAAAAATAGAGATGAAAAAGTCTAGTATACAGGAATATGCAGATCTTTTAATGCACATGAGGTTACATACAGTTATTCCTGCGGATTAGAGGTGGGGGGTGGGGAAAGCATAGATGAAGGATTAAGGTGAAATGGGGTAGAATGAATGCGCTTGAATAAAATGCAAATCTTACAGAATGTAGAGCACATTCTGCCTTTCCTCCCACGGACCCACCCCCACCCCCCGGCTTAGGTTCCCCTCACCTTAGAAGTTTTAACTGAATTTGTATTTTTATATAACGTGATAATCCTCTTTGAGTGCAGTTTAGCTGAACACCCAAGATAAAAACTGAAGAAATTCATTTTGCATCACCAGATTTTTGTTTTTAAAAGGGCTGTGGGGGAAACCAACCAAAGCACAAATTTAATTCCCCCCCCCTTCCCTCCCCTTTGGAATTCTCTCTTAGCACCTCCTGGAGGAAGGGAGAAAAAGCACATTGCAAATACTTGTGGTATCACTTCACATGACGTTGCCCTGATAGCTGAGGGCAGCAACGGCATATAGAACAGCTGGAATGGAGGGTGCAGTTGTATATCTCCTCCCAGAGCAGATGCTGCTGCAGGGCAAAGAGAGAAGGCTGACATACGGCTGCTCGAAATAAAGAAAATAGAATTTTGGGAACTAGGATATGCCCAAAATAAGAGGTTTTTTTTAAAAAAAATGTAGGCAGGCAGGGAGGGAGGGAGAAACAGACAAGCAAAGTAGAGACCTTCAATTGCCAAGTGGATGGAATGAATATCTGACGGATTCTCTTCTCCTTCAAAAGGGGCAGCAGCGTTTAATCAATAAATGCACACAAAACCCACAAAATAAAAGTAGTTTAGGCATCCATGCATCAATATCTCAGGGGCTGCCCCAAGGAAGAAGGAGTCGAGCTATCCTCCAAAGCACCTTGAAGGCAGAAGAAGCAGCAACGGATGGGAACTAACCAAGGAGAGAAGCAACCTAGAACTAAGGAGAAATTTCCCAACAGTTAGAACAATTAACCAGAGGAACAACTCTGCCTCCAGAAGTAAGTGACTGTTCCAACACTGGAAGTTTTTAAGAATAGATTGGACAGCCATATGGCTGAAATGGCATAGGGTTTCCTGCCTGAGCAAGGGGTTGGACTAGATGACCTCCAAGGTCCCTTCCGACTCTGTTCCTGTTACTAAGTTAGTTAAAATCACTGGAGAGACATAGAACTAAGGTAGAACTAAGGAGAAACTTCCTGACAGCTAGAACAATTAACCAGTGGAACACCCTGCCTCCAGAAGCTGTGAAAGCTCCAACACTGGAAGTTTTTAAGAGGAGACTGGACCGCCATTTGTCTGAAATGGTATAGGGTTTCCTGCCTGAGCAGGGGGTTGGACTAGATGACCTCCAAGGTCCCTTCCGACATTATTGTTGTTGTTGTTGTTGTTAAGATGTTTCTTAAAGCTCCTGTAAACATCACCTTTCTCTAGTCTTTTTTGACAGAAATGATTGCTGGAGATTTCCAGCTGATCTGTGCTTTAGATTTGTGGAGACAATCCCTGTTTACTGGTGGGTATCCTGTTTGATAGTATAGGTAGTCCTTGACTTAAAAGAGTTTATTTAGTGACTGTTCAAAGTTACAACAGCAGTGAAAAAAGTGGCATGACCATTTTTCACACACCTCCAGCCGTTGCGACATCCCCATGGTCCTGTGATCAAAATTCAGATGCTTGGCAACTGACTCATATTTATGACGCTTGAAGTGTCCCCCTGGGGTCATGTGATCAACTCTTGTGACTTTCTGAGAAGCAAAGCCAATGGGGAAGCCAGATTCACTTAGCAACCACATTACTAACTTAACAACTGCAGCGATTCACTTAACAACTGTGGCAAGAAAGGTCGTAAAGTGGGGGCAAAGCTCACTTAACAAATGTTTCACTTAGCAACATAAATTTTGGGCTCAATTGTGGTCCTAAGTCAAGGACTGCCTGTAGTAGTTCCTAATCAAACAATAACTTTATATTTATCCTTTTGAAATGCTTTCCTAAAAGATAAAAAGCACAATTTCTTCAATGTTCTCCACTGAAGATCACCTTAAGTATCTCTAGTAGGATGAATATTTATGCGTTATTCCCCCAAAGATCAGAGAGTTGTATAACACACGCATATGCTGATTTACATTTACAAAAGTACACCAAGAAATAATTAGAGGTCACCCTAATGGGGAAGGCTATGAGCAGGTTTGTGGAGTGCTACCTCAATTTGCCATCTAGTTACTAAGACTCACCCCACACTTTATTTATTTAAATTACCAGAAACACAGAAGACATGTTCAGATCTGTTTGGGATCTCCTTTCTCTCAAATCCGTTTGATGAAAAAGAATTTTTTTTCCTTGGCATTCTCTTCTCTTCATAGGAGAAGAGAAACTTGGAGAAATTCTCGTGGAAGGACCTTAGTGTTCTTGCACTTTTAAAAGCTATGGGCGTGATTGTCCTGCTTCCATTGTGTCCTGCCCCCATGAGGAGACAGAGGAAGAACTGTACATTCAGATTTGCAAGATTATGTTTAATAGCGTTACAGTGAAGTAGAATTAACTTATCTAATTCTAAGAGCCACGAGGGTGCAGTGGTTAGAATGCAGTATTGCAGGCAAACTCTGCCCACAACCTGGAGTTCAATCCTGGTGGGCTCACGGCTGACTCAGCTTTCGTTCCTTCCAAGGTTGGTAAAATGAGGACCCAGATTGTTAGGGGAGGGGGCATTATGCTGACTCTATAAACTGTTCAGAGAGTGCTGTAGAGTCTAAGTGCTATTGTGATTGTATCATCAACCTTCCAGCACTCCCCCCTGGCTTCCCATTGTTGTTGTTATTAGTTATGAAATTGTGTCCGACCCATCACGGCCTCATGGACAATGTTCCTCCAGGCCTTCTGGAGTCCATTTAAGTTCACGCCTACTGCTTCAGTGACTCCAACCAGCCACCTCCTTCTCTGTCATCCCCTTCTTCTATTGCCCTCAATCTTTCCCAGCATGAGGCTCTTCTCCAGTGAGTCCTTCCTTCTCATTAGGTGGCCAAAGTATTTGAGTTTCAGCTTCAGGATCTGGCCTTCTAAAGAGCAAGAAACTCCTCCTATGGGAATTTTTCAGCACCAGCACTACTGCTAAGAGGGAGTAGTAGCCTCCTTCAGAAATCGGTGCATTAATTTAAAGAGAACATCCACATTGTAGTTCTCCATCCACAAATGGGAAGGGCATTTCACGTGACCTTGTGTAGGGTCAAGTAGGACATCTAGCCATCTTCCACCACAAGCATGCACATGTATGTTGATGATCTTGCTGAGGTATTTGAAAATACCAGTTCTTAAGGTGAGAGATGCACGGCTGGCTGGAGAATTTTGGGAGTTGAAGTCCATTTGTCTTAAAGTTGCCAAGGTTGGGAAACCCTGACATAGACCAACAGATGGGACAAAATTCTGGTAGCAGTCAATCTGTACATTTCTCCAGATTGCTTACCTCTGCTATAATTGCAGTTGCGATCTAACCAGCCTGACATACGAGATTTTAATTTAAATGGACAGTGAAGCTTTTCACTAAGTGAATCCTGGAGAAATAAATCTCTTCTCGCCTATTTGTCCCTTTTTCTGGTGGGTCTTTGGCTGTTCTCGCAACCAAATAGGCATTTTTATTATAACTATTCTCTGCACATGGGTTACAAGCGTACAGACCTCTGGGGGAATTCTCCAAAGATGCCTCAATTATTTTGGCTTCCCCTTCTCGCTTCCTGTGGAATTGCGGGGGTCAACCAGTGTTATTGCTCAAGAGGCAGGAGAGGAAGCCAGGACCGCCTCCCCTTGATAAGTCCCGTTGTTTGTTTTTTCTGTTTCACAAGGCCTGAACTGGTGTCAGAGCTGTGCCCTCCGCCTCTTGCAACATCCCCCACCTCCATCCCAGGGTGGCATTCTGGGCTCCCGGCCAAATGTTTCTCACTAATGTGGATTCAACAAGGCTGGAACTCAGGAGTATTAGATTTCTGCCACCTGTTGGGACAGCTTAAGATATATTTCTGAAGGCATTTTGTAGCACCTCAGACACTGCTTTTATTAGGCAGGCAAAGAATTCAGCTACACTTTCTCTCTGCAACTGCTGGTCTTCTTTTAGCAGAAGCACGCCCTGGGCCGTTGAATGCAACCACAGTAACAAAGCCAAAGGAACATTTTCCCAAGCTGCCTGCCTTACCTGCAAGCATTTTCCCTGTTGGTCGTTGAAAATTTGGGCATATTGATATCTGGCATCAATAAATATAATAAGGTTGGTGCTCTTGATTCAAGGATATATCAACAGGCCCAAGTAGAACAGCCTAGATGTAGTTGCTCAAGGGGACTTCACTAGCCTTATCTGAAGACAGTTGGCTGTTCTGGTGGCGCTGAGAATATTTTTTACAATGTTCAATGTCAGTGGCTGGGGAGATTTGGGATGCCTCATCCACTTTTAGGCATAGAAATTCCCTAGGTAGGACAATCATTATCTCTCGTCTAACTCAACCCAACCTAAGCCAATACATAAACGTTTGTGGAGAAAAATAGGAGGAGGCTGTGCTGTGCATACCACCTTGATTTATAGAAGGAAAAATGGGGCATAAAACTAACAACCAAGCAGTCAAATAAAGAGTATGCAGACAGGTTTTTTTTAAACCACACTGCTGAAAAATAAACCCATGGTAGGCAGAAAAAGGATTTCAATCACTAACTAGCATGACATTTATCCTCAATCATGTAAATACCCCACGTCCAGTGGTGGGATTCAGCCAGTTCGCACCATGACTTCCGGAAGTGGCATCCAAACAAGAGAACCGGTTGTTTGCGTATTTGAATCCCACCACTGCCCACGTCCACCCACAAGGGCTAAGTTGAAGAGAATAATTGTTTGGAGCCGTCACTTCGTAGACTGAACCATGTGAAGTTGGCCTGTGTTTGTTTCTTTTCCCTGCACGAGATTCTGATGATGGGCTAAAAACGTAAGAAGAGACGGCTCAGTTCAGGCTTCGCGAGAGATCTTTTTTATGCCTTGCCATTTTTTTCCACCAATCACACTGCAAATATCCCTGAACTGATTTCAGAGGAGGACAGAAGACAGGGAAGAGCAGAACTTCAAGGAGTAGGGCTACAGTTCATTAAACTGTTAGCTATGATTTACATTTGCCACACATTGCTACAGAGCATATCAAGAAGTTGTCAATGACACCAGCAGGAGCCGGTCGGGAGGCATAAATATTGTTCACTATTGTGAAGTGCCCAACGTCATTGAGATGCTGCAGAATCAACTCAGTGGAGATACTCCCTCCTGACCCCATACCTTCAAAATAATAATAATAATAATACTGTAATAATAATAATAATAATAATAATAATAATAATAATAATAATGATGATGATGATGATGATGATGATAGTGGTGGTGGTGGTGATGATGATGAGTTGGAAGGGACCTTGGAGGTCATCTAATCCAACCCCCTGCTCAGACAGGAAACCCTATACCATTTCAGACAAATGGCTGTCCAGTCTCTTCTTAAAAACTTCCAGTGATGGAGCATTCACAGCTTCTGGAGGCAAGTTGTTCCACTGGTTAATTGTTCTAGCTGTCAGGAAGTTTCTCCTTAGTTCTAAGTTGCTTCTGTCCTTGATTAGTTTCCATTTGTTGCTTCTTGTCCTGCCTTCGGGCGCTTTGGAGAATAGCTTGCCTCCCTCTTCTTTATGGCAGCTCCTGAGATATTGGAACACTGCTATCATGTCACCCCTAGTCCTTCTCTTCATTAAATTTCATTAAACATTAAATTCCAGCACCTGTTCCTTATATGTTTTAGCCTTCAGACCTCTAATGATCTTTGTTGCTCTTCTCTGTACTCTTTCCAGAGTCTCAACATCTTTTTTACATCGTGGTGACCAAAACTGGATGCAGTATTCCAAGTGTGGCCTTACCAAGGCATTGTAAATTGGTATTAATACTTCACATCTTGATTATAGGTACTGTACTTATACGTACTCAGGTGAGATTCTTGTAATTATGCTTCCCTTCCAACCCTTAACTTTGGAGAGAGATCCATTATTCTTGTGGCTTTGAAAAAACGTCAACAAAGGGTAAGATTATACACCACATTAAGTTATCTTGCATGGCCCATTTTCTTTTTTGATCAGTAGGTGAAAATGTGCAGCAGCCTAAGATCCCCTGCACATGACTTAAATCTTCTCAATCTTTCCTTGACTGGCGAAACATTTGCCTCCATAAGCAACATGCAAGAAATTATAAAAAGACAGAGACATTCTCCATGGCACCAATGTTTTTTTTTTAATTTTGCAAACCATTATCTTGCCAAGGATGAGAACTGAATTTTGCAAATCGAATGGGTAGGGTAGGATGTAAGAATAGCCCTTTTCCTTTGGCAGAAAAGTCTTGATCTGTATCAAGCACTCACATGCTTCTACTAACAATAACAACATTAATTAACATTAATACAACAATGGAAGACCATCTACATATGAGATAAAACCTTCTCCCAGTTCAGTCATTATTTGACTCATGTCCTACTTGGGTTTTCTTCAGTTTTCTGCCCACAAGAAGTGTCCTGTGAAACATCTAGTTTACAGAAACTGACCTGGTCACCCAGAAGGTCTGGAAAACATTCCCTTTGAAAAAAAAAGCCTAGAAAATGTGTATGGCCAAAATGAGGCAGCAGAGCAAATAAATCAACTGACAGTGTATTCCTGCAATTTGGAAGGAGGTGCGCTGTTTTCTTCCAGTTTCCAATTCCACTGGAAAAAGTTGGTTTTCCCCTCAAAAGGATCTGCAAAAATTTGGAACCCAGCTTTATTATGAGTCGTCTTGTTCATGCACCCGAGCCAGCTCTTGGTCTGAGGGGGTCCCTGGGCAAAATGGGCTTTTGATGAGTCTTCTTTTTTAGGGCCTTGAAACCTGGCCAGTCTTCCATTAAAAATCCATCATGCCTCTGAGCTGTGGTTTACTTTTGGAGGGAGATTAAAACTGCTCTGGAAGTGGTCCCAGAGAGCTGTAAACTCATGTCAGGCTTGCCCTATCACCAATATGAGGAAGAAGCTCTGCCCTACTCCTGGCCAACACAATAGACCACAAACCATGGGGTATGGATGACCTTTCTACACCTTGGGCCAAGACACCGTTCTCAGAGCCAACTGGCAATCTGTGTCATTACTGATAGTGCTTGTCGTTTCCATTTCAGCTAGCCTTGGCTGAACAGAAAAACGTCTCTGAAAGGATTTAATTATGAAATGGAGGAGAGAGATGGAGGAGATGCCCAGAGCTTCAGTGAAATATTCAGGCAACTGCAATTCCAGAGTCACACAAACTATTAGAAGAAGAAGAAGAAGAAGAAGAAGCAGCAAGCTTCCAGCATCATTTTAGAATTACGCAGTGGCTAAATCACTTAGCAATTGATGCCAGTCCTGGCTTGGAAGGGCCTGTTGGAGTTATTGGTTTTACCCAGAATCTGAGTTTGCAGGGACACACTCTGCATAGAGGAGGGGGGAAAATGTGGACAAAACAACTAGGGCTCCTTGAATTAGCAGCAAGCTTGCACAACCAGAGGGAAGGCTGAATAAAGCTGGCTGGGTTTAAAGCCGGCTACAAGACCGGGAGTGTATTACCCATCCTTGCCTCACACACAACAAAGCATCATTTCTGGAAGCTTTGAAAGCTAATTGATTTCCCAGATGCTGTTGGGAGACGAGCATTTCTGATTTTGTTTTGTTTTCCTTCTGTAGCAATGGAAAGGTTTATTTAGCCAACAGTGGGGTGAGCTTGGGGTGGGGAGGAAGAGGATTCACTAACTTTTCCCCATATCCCTGTAGGGAGAGAGAGTCACACCAGCCAAAAGGAGATTTAATTAGCAAAATCTCGTTAGGCAAACGAAATTATCCGTAAGACAATCCTCCTCTGGACAGGGGGTATGATTAAACAAAGCCATTAATTGAAAAAGTAGCTTCAGTAGCTCACAGAATCCATTCATCCTCTTCTATGCTGGCTCCATTTTACCTCTTCAGGGTTGAGTTGACTAGACTTTTTTCGGCATTTAATGGAAAGGTTTCCTACTCCAAGCATTTCAGAAATGTGGGTGGGAGCAGCGGGTGGGGGAAGAAACAGAGCTTTGGATTATTTTTCGCATCTCATCAACAGGCTTTCCTTGCCAGATTTCGGTAAAAGTGGCTTGATTGTATAATGCCTATTTGCATAATGTAAATTGCAATCTACTGGCAGAAGAGTCTTTTTTTTTTAAGAAAAAAAAAATCCACAAAAATCTATACTTTGCAGGCAGATTTGAATGGGGTAGGGGGTGAGGAGGAGCAACACTTACATTAAAATGAACATGCTGTACGTCTTTGTAGATGATGCTGATTAACCAGAATAGATCATACTGCATAAGCATACTGAAGTCCTTTGATCTGTAAAATCTTTAAGCCCGAAAGGGTTTTATTTCAGTTTGGGCCTGCCCTTAGCAGTGCTAAACCGAGGAGATTAAATGACATAGTATCCAAACAGTTAAGGAGGCGTCCAACATACTTGAATAATAAATGTTTGAAGGAAAAGCCACATCTACACCTGCACCACAAGAGGCAGGCCTTTCAAAACAACAAAGAATTCGGGTATCGTGGAAGGTCTAGTTCTAGACACTTTCATCTGCACGCCCAAATAGTTTCTGTTGAATCAGCGTTTCTCAAAGGTGGCTAGCTAGGGAATTCCAGGAGTTGAAGTCTACACATCTTAAAGTTGCCAAGTTCGAGAAACACTGAAGGGCCTGCTGTTCTACAGAACGATGTGCAGGATTAAAAGTTGATATTCGGTCACCAAATAATCCTCCGGGTGCTGCAATTTCTCCTGCTTGCTCAATGTGGATCAGTTAATCTGATAATGCACCAGAAGTCCTGATTGTCTGCAACAATAGGGTCAAGAGACACATTCATTTCTACTTCTTAGTTTTAGTCTTGGGTGTACAGGTTGGATGAAGCTAAAATCACCTTGAAATGCAGAGCTTGTCATGTTGCACATGGAGCAATGAAGGTTGCTTTGAACTGCTGAACAGACACGAATGTGGAGGACAAGTGTGTTTTTCCAATGCATCTTTTAGCTTAATGAACAAAAGCTCTTTGGGTGGTGTGTGTGTGTATGTGTGTGTTTTAACACTAAAGCAAGCCTGACTTCTGCAAAAGTAAATGAGCATAAGATCTAGCTAGCAAAGGGCCTTTAGCAACGTGTAATTGTGAGGCTGGGGAGCTGCAGTTCTTGGTGTGAAAACAGGGGCATTACAAGTACATAACAATGTCCTTATTTTCATCTGTGAAATGCTAGAGGAGGTGATATTTCACATTAATTACTCTAGTTCTAAACACCTATTAAACTGGAGCCTTGCCACGCACTTTTTATATAAAGACAAGGATGCCTAGATGGATTCTAAATTGCAGGCTGCTACTTATGGCAATAGACCAAGGATCTTTAGATGTAATCAATAACAAAGAATAATTTAGTATATTCAAACTGTGGACAAAGAACACAAATGATCACCCATTAGCAACATTGCCCTTTTTGAGTTTACCTTTTAATATTGTTGGCATTTGAATTGATCTTCCTGGGAACTCAACACCGAGTAAAAACACTGATTTTAAAAACGCAGCAGTGTTGAAAATCTAAGAACCCCTGCTGCAAATACAGAACGTGAAGCCACAATTACAAATTAATTATAAACCCCTCTAAGCATTCTGCTAATTCCACTTGGCTTTCCCCCTAAGTAATGTAAAAAAAAATCAATCTTGACTCCTGGTGACTTCCTGAACCAATCCATCCAAGTTTCTTGGCAACATTTTCAGAAATGACTTACCATTGTCTTCTTTCTGGGGCTAAGAGGGAGTGACTGGCCCAAAGTCACCTAGCTGACTTTCATGACAAAGGCTAGGTTATAATTCACACTCTTCCTTTTCTAATCTAATGTGGCCACACTTGGAATACTGCATCCAGTTTTGGTCACCACAATATAAAAGAGATGCTGAGATTCTGGAAAAAGGACAGAGAAGAGCAACAAACATGATTAGGGGGTTGGCGGCTAAAACATATGAAGAACGGCTGCAGGAATTGGGTATGTCTAATCTAGTGAAAAGCAGGACTAGCATAGATACGATAGCAGTGTTCTAATATTTGAGGGGCTGTCACAAAGATGAGGGAGTCAACCTATTTTCCAAAGGACCTGAAGGCAGGACAAGAAGCAATGGATAGAAACTAATCAAGAAGACAACTAATCTAGAACTAAAGAGAAATATCCTGACGGTGAGAACAATAAACCAGTGGAACAGCTTGTCATCAGAAGTCGTGGGTGCTCCATCATTGGAGGCTTTTAAGAAAAGACTGGACAGCCATTTGTCTGAAATGGTATAGGGTTTCCTGCCTGAGCAGGGGGTTGGACTAGATGACCTCCAAGATTCCGTCCAACTTCCTTAGCAGTTATAGCTCTTAATCACCTAATTTCTAGCCTTGGATCTTTAACCACTACACCAAACTAGTTCCCAAACAGTGGTGGGATCCAGCCAGTTCGCAGCACTTCAGCAGAACCGGTAGCTAATTTTTTTGTTGCCCAGGCCCAGAATGGAACTCCGGAAGCGGCATCCACACAGAGAGAACCGGTTGTTGACATATTTGAATCCCACCACTGCTCCCAAGGAAGATAAACCAACTGAAGTGTCCTTGTTTACCATTTTTATATTTTTTCTGATTGAAGCAAGGCACAGAAAAGTAGGAAGCAATAGGGCACTACAATTGTATGGCTATGTTATTTCTGGTTCACACCGAAAAGCAGCTGGGGACACAACTATGATCTATGATTAGAAATCTATGGAGATATCAAAATCTTAAAATGTCAAGAGCACTAAGCATCAGTTATTTATTTCCCTTTTCCCTGCAAAGAAGATATATGAACATGATTTGGGGTATGAAAATTGGACCCAATGCATGCTCTAATTTTCACCTATGCAATATTGACAAAATGTACTCTTAGGACAGCTGTAATCACGGATTCCTTTGTCAAAGCAAAATCTCTTCCCGGATTATATATTTGAGATAGCGTTGCACCATTGGTAGATAAACATAGACCCTTAAAGAAGATCAATAAGCATGCTTTGGTAGCAGAAAAGAAGTTTTAAGTAATACATTGCCCTACCAAATGTCTTAGAAGCAAGGACTCAAACAGAAACAGCATGCAACATTAATAAATAAAAAAATCCCAATTAAATTCCCTTAAACCTCCTATAAGGACAACTGAGCTGGAATTCTGGCTACCCGTTATATAAAACAGAAAGGCGAAAGGGGAGAAATGTTTCTGGGACTTTTCTACCAAACTCAAGGGAGAACTGTTCTCATTGGTTTATGAGCCATATCTAAATGAAGTGGACCAGAGATGCTTAAAAGGCCAATACATCGTTCCATTCACTCCCCTTTGGAATACGCATTAATAATGTCCTTTAATAGGAGCCCAACTTCAAGCATGAATTCAGTCTTGCCAGTAGGGGGAAAATCTTGAAAGAGTTTGACCAATGCTTGCCAAATATTTTTTTAGTTCCTCCTCCCCCTCCTCCTCCTCTTCTTTCCAAGGGGGAAAAATAAAGGTGACTTTTCATGGGTTGTGCATAGTGTTTTTGTGCTTACCTTGGTGAACAGGTAGCGGAGGTATTTAAGACAATTCTGGCTATGTTTTTACAATCCTCTTTTCTGCAGTCTATGTTTCTCATACTTCCACTGATTTCAAGAAAACAACTGAGGGGGGAACTCCTCCTATGCAGCTTTTTCAGACTGGGCAGCCAAGGAGGCTGCAGAGCCAGAGAGAGACGGCTTCAAAAGATGCTAAAGAAATTCGAAAATACCCCAAGGATGAGACAGAAGGCAAAAAATAATAATCACTTTTGCAATGGGGAAGGAGATAGAACAGGGGTCTTTAAACTTGGCCCTTTTATGACTTGTGGACTTCAACTCCCAGAATTCCTCAGCCAGGCATGCTGGCTGAGGAATTCTGGGAGTTGAAGTCCACAAGTCATAAAAGGCCAAGTTTGAAGACCCTTGAGATAGAAGTTAGCACTTCCATTGACCTCCAGGATGGCCTTGGGGAGTCCCCAGGGTTCTTAGGCCCACACTTTAAGAAATTCTGAACTAGAGAATTTTTTTTTCTTCACAAGCTGGGTGACAGACATTTATGGGAAGATGAGTCTGTCGAGATCTCAAAACTCTGCTCCCACAACTGAATGTCTTCTGTGTATCCTCCATAGCAAGAGCTGAGGTCGTTCTGAACTATAGTCAATCTGAGCATGGTTGCAACTTAAAATATATATATATACACACTGTTGTACAGTTGCTTGTTATTTTCTGTTGACATGGGAAGGAAGAAAGCTTTGAAATAATCTTGTCTTATCTGCTCTCTAAGAGATCCCCTGCCACCTTTTCCCATCAATACATTAAACATGAACACAACATACTGAATTTACACTTTTGTTCACTTAATTGAGATGTTATTTTCACAGCATGCATAAGCTATTGCGGTTAGTATTGGGGCCTATGCCTGCTTGTTGATGATAAAGAAATAATAATGAAAAATTAGCTACGATTTACTAAACAGAAAAACAGAAATCTTGAAAAGGGGAAGCATGCAATCATATCTATCACCTTTGTAGGCAACAGTGAAAATCCTGTTTTTATATGATGCAGATATTTTGCACTTTACAGTTAATGCACCCTCTCTGTTTTCAAATTTAAGTCTCCAAGTATGTTTCACAATTCCTAAGAGTTATCTTCGATTAAGCTGCTCCAGCCTTGAAATAAAATAAAAATTTACAACCTTTCCCTCCAGCTAAGCTAGATGCTAACTTTATTTATTTTGGGCTCGATTTAAAACAGCAGCAGCAACAACACTGTAACCTGCTAATTTAATTTAAAGAAAGGAAAGGTGACAAGTGACTTATCCCTCTAACCTCCTCCAGAACTGCCCAAGGGAAAAAGGCTGAAATGAACTAGCATCCCTTCCTTAAAAAGATAAAAGTTACAGAACTGTGGAGTTACAACAATTGGCTACACAGACCAGGGGAAAAAAAGCTTTGTATCATCATGTTGGAGGGGATAACAATAACAATGATAATAAAGTTGGAAGGGACCTTGAAGGTCATCTAGTCCAACCCAATGCTCAGGCAGGAAACCATATACCATTTCAGTCAAATGGCTGTCCAGTCTCTTCTTAAAAACTTCCAGTGTTGGAGCAGTCACCGCTTCTGGAGGCAGGTTGTTCCACTGGTTAATTGTTCTAACTGTCAGGAAGTTTCTCCTTAGTTCTAAGTTGCATCTCTCTTTGGTTAGCTTCCATCCGTTGCTTTTTGTTCTGCCCATCTTTGTGGCAACTCCTGAGATATTGGAAGACCGCTATTGTGTCACCTCCTCATCCTTCTCTTCATTAATCTAGACATACCCAATTCCAGCAACCGTCCCTTATATGTTTTCGCCTCCAGTCCCCTAATCATCTTTGTTGCTCTTCTCTGTACTCTTTCTAGAGTCTCGACATCTTTTTTACATCATGGTGACCAAAACTGGATGCAGTATTCCAAGTGTGGCCTTACCAAGGCATCGTAAAGTGGTATTAACACTTCACATGATCTTGATTCTATCCCTCTGTTAATGCAGCCTAGCACTGTGTTGGCATTTTTGACAGCTGCAGCACACGGCTGGCTCATATTTAAGGGATTGTCCACTAGGACTCCGAGTTCCCTCTCACAGTTACTACTATTGTGCCAGGTACCACTTATATACTATCTATACATGTACATTTGGTTTTTCCTGCCTAAATGTAGAAGCTTACTTTTGATAGAGGCTTTTTTAAAAAATAAAATGAACCTCTTTTTCTCTGTTCAACTTGCATTCTGTGGATGCCGGTTCCTTTTTCCAAACTCTGCAAGCAAAGAGTTATCTTGGAAATGTTTTCCAATCTATGAAAGAAGCCACCCTTAGATGAAAAAATAGGAAGACTAATATTTCTTTTTCTCTTCCCGTTTTTTTCCAGCTCTAGAAGTGCAAGTGGAAGAGATACAGAAGAACCACAGATGGAAAAATATAACAACCCTAATTTTACTTATTACACAATTAAACCACAATCAAAACAAAATATGCAAATCTATTTCTACCGTGCAGCCCCACATGTGAGCGGATCCAGACAAAACAGATGGGCTTCTGTTTGATGGCATCTGGGAATAGCATTTCACAGTGAAAGTAGAGGGGGAAAAAAAATATCTGGTATCCAGGAACTATTTCCAGTGATACAGGGAAAAAGAAGAGCAATTTGGCCAGGCCTCTGCACTACTCCACCATTCTCCGCCTTTAATTGCCAGTGGGGATCTTTTTGTGTTGACGAAGAAGCTGTACGCCAACTGCACTTTGAGGGTCCTCTAAGTGTCCCAAATTGTTCTGCCAGAGGTCATTCTACAGTTCTGTAGCTTTCTTTCCTTGGTAGGAAAGTCCCTCGAACAGAGCTAGCTGGGAAACAAT
Source organism: Vipera berus (assembly GCF_964194415.1). Classification (NCBI taxonomy): domain Eukaryota; kingdom Metazoa; phylum Chordata; class Lepidosauria; order Squamata; family Viperidae; genus Vipera; species Vipera berus. Next base: position 10,411,428 of record NC_138211.1, on the reverse strand, counting down.
TATAGGCCAAGGGTGTAAAGCAATCCTCTGGGAAGGAATCCAGGGTTATTCAAAGACTATTTTCAGACATTCAGTTCTGTGCAGAGTAGCCGTTCAAAAGCTATCCAATTGGGTAATAAAAATAATTGGCTACGTTCAAGGTGCTGACTGAAGAACAAAATCGGTCTGTACAGCTGGTGGATGGTTGCGGTCATCTAAAATTTGAAACGACTGCGAGGGTCCCCACCTCTTCGAACTTTCTGAAGGAGGCCATGCTCCCTCGAGGCATTTCTCCGAGACGAAACATCGGTCCACACTGTTTAAGGGGAGGGGGAAAAGCCATGTTGCCCCACTCAGATTGGGGCTGTCTGCCGAGCGTTTCTGCTGCATTTGTTTTTCTGGGTTTCTTTGTAATTTTTCCCCAAAATGGGGAAGAAACGTCAGTGAAATTTCATGGTGGTGGGTCTGGTTCCTGGTTGAGATATGTACTGTGCATTTCTCATTGGACTGAAATCTTTGGGGGGGGGGGGGTTTACAGCCTTCCTGGCTTTTCATACCTGAGTTAAATTCCAATGAAAAATTTAAAACTATTGGAAAGAGGATAGAACAATGAAAGGCAGAGGATTCACTCTCTCTCTTCCTCTCTCTTCCCTCTCTCTCCCTCCCTCCCTCTCCCCCTTCTCTCTCCCTCTTCTCTCCCCCTCCCTCCCTTTCTCTCCCTCTCCCCCCTCTCTCCCCCTCTCTCCCTCCCTCTTTCCCTTCCCCCTTCTCTCTCCCTCCCTCTCTCTCCCTCCCTCTCCCCGTCTCCACCCCTCACTCCCTTTCTCTCCCTCTCCCCCTCTATCTCCCTCCCTCCCTCTCTCTCCCTCTCCCCTTCTCTCTCCCTCTTTTCCCTCTCCCTCTCTTCCTCTCCCTCCCCCTCCCTCTCCTTCCTCTATCTCTCCCTCTCCCCCTCCCTCCCTCCCTCTCTCTCCCTCTCCCCCCCCCTCTCTCTCTCACACACACACAACTGTGGCACCTCTTAACGCAAGAAGTCCAAAAGCATCACTCTCCTCCCAGGAGAATTTCATTGAAATTCAGTTCCCATAGAAAGAAAATTCTTCTTTATCCCACAGAATGACAATCAATGCCTTGTACAGCTACTCCCCCAACTTACAATCATTCATACAATGACCATTTGAAGTTACAACTGCCCTGGAAAAAGGTGACTTACAACTGGTCCTCGCACTTATGACATTGCATCTCCACGGTCACGTGATCCAAATTGGGACACTTGACAACCAGCAAGTATTTACACGGGCTGCAGTGTCCTGGAGTCATGTGATTTAAGACCTTCCCAACCAGCTTCCCACAAGCAAAGTCAATGGGGAAAATCAGATTCACTTAGCCATTATGGCAAAAAAGATAGCAAAAATTGTGGTTGTATGACCAGGAATACTTGTAGCGGTGAAGCTGTTGGATTAGGAAAGGGGCAACCCAGATTCAAGTTTATCGTCAGCCATGAAAGTTCCCTAGATCAGGGATCCCCAACCCCCGGGCCGTGGACTGGTACCGGTCCACGGCATGCCAGCAACCGGTCCACGCAAACAAGCTAAGCCCCATCCATGGGATGCAGGCAGCACACAAAACCACACACCCTCCAGTCCGCGGAAAAACCTCTCTCTGCGTAACCGGTCCCTGGTGTCCAAAAGGTTGGGGACCTCTGCTCTAGTTAACCGGATAATTCTCTCCCAACCCAGAAAGCTGAAAGAATAATGTTACGAGTGCCGTGCTGAACTCCTGTTCAAAAGACAGAAGGAGGAAGAGAATTTGCTGAGAATTTACTCAAATCAGTTAAATCTGTATCAGTTTTCAGAGGAAAGCACACTTATTACTACCTGTGTGCACTGCATACATTGAATATATTTCAGCAAGATATTTCTTCCTTCGTAAAATGGACTGAGTGTCTTTGCTCAAACTGCCACCAGACAGACGTTTTTGTAAGTACCTGCTTCAATATTAAGGTTTTTTTTAAAAAAAATTAAATACCCAGTTGAGGTATTTCATCAGTTAAAAAAAGGTTTGATAGATTCAAGGTTTAATTCAATTGATTAAAAAGCTGTCACTGACCTCCTGAACTGAGCCTTAATTTGGTGGATTGAATTGTTTAGTGGTGGGGGGGGAATGACCACTACTAACCAATTAACAAATCCTTGACCAAACTGGGTTCATTCTTCTCAGATTAATTCACATGAATCCATTGAATGCCACTGAATTAAGCAGATGACAGCTTTAATTTTTAAGTATATTTCACTTTAATGGAAAATGGTAGCCCAAATGGAATTGCTTCCTTATTTTGAAAAAGATTCTCCTGAGCATTTTAGAAGCCAGAAAAGAAGCAGAAGATTACATAAGAATCTCAGTGGCGAAAGAGAAACCTATAAGGGTAACATGAAATGAAGGCAAGCCTTAAATGTCAAATAATTTCTTTCCAGTATCCTGTCTTTTATTGGACTGGTCTATTGATTCAGAAAACTCAGTCGAGATTATTAACTAGGGCAGAAGCAAACAGAACGGTACAACATCTCAAGAAGGAGCGCCTCAGAGCTGAAATCTGAAAATGGCCGAAGGAAATGTCAGACTTACCAGGCAGATCAGAGAGGAAACATAGCTAGATTGGCAATAGCAATAGAGCTTAAACTTATATACCGCTTCACAGGGCTTTAGAATCTGCTCTAAGTGGTTCACAGAGTCCGCATCTTGCCCCCATTAATCTGGCTCCTCATTTTACCGACCTCAGAAGGATGGAAGGCTGAGTCAACCTTGCGCCGGTCAGGATCGAACTGCTGGCAGTCGGCAGAATTAGCCTGCAATACTGCATTCTAACCACCGCACCATCAGGGCTCTTAGAATTAGATAAGTTAATTCTACTTTATTGTAATGCTATTTAACATAATCTTGCAAATCTGAATGTACAGTTCTTCCACTGTCTCCTTTACAGCCCAAGAAACTCAGGAGGCTCCCTTCTTAGTTTCCTGTCCTACCCAGTATCCAGCTACAGGCTATGCTGTCTCCTTATCCGACCATTCCCTAGGCAACATTCTTTGCCCCATCTCCCAAGGTCTTTTCCACATACTATTACAGGAAAGGAAGAGTGTAGGAGCTCAATTAATGGCAGCCCGCTCCCACTTAGAAGCATAGGAACTCCAAGATTAAGTGTGGATGAATGTATGAGATCTGATCAATGATTGGATGTTCTGGAAGTTTACAGGAAAGGAAGAGCAGGCACAACAATGTGAAGCAAAACATGTCAGGTGCAAAGGATCAGGACCACACATTAGGTAGCAAATCAAGATTTATTGCTCAAACCTACAGAAAAGTCTCTAATCAGCAGTAAATTGGCACCAGATAAGGGTCAACAGAATTCAAGAGAGGATGGACTTGGATTGTTTGTAGCAATGTAATAATTCTAAGCTGATGACGCACTTAACTCCTCCCCCCCAGCTCTGCTTTATCTTCTGCTGACATGACAGAGTCTCAAATGCTGGTGAAGAAAACTTTATTAATCAGTCCCAACTTGTTTCAAATATGACTTTTTCAAGCACTCTCTGTATAGCAGGTGGAGATCTATTGCCCTGAAAGCATTAGCACAATGCAGCTGAGGGTTTACAAAGAACTACTGATTTCAGGGCCATTGGTCTCACTCAAATCTACTAAATGCCATTTAAAAAGATGAAAATCGAAAATATGCCATAAGCTCTCAGGGCTCCATTCATATCTCCTAGCATTTTCTTTTTGCTCTGATTTGGGGAGTTGTCTCATCCCAATGCACCCAAAAAAACCCAGGTCAGATAAATCTGGTCTAGACTCTCTTTTTTGTGTTTTTACCCAGCCAGCAGCCAACCTTGGTTAACTCATGAGAGTTAGGCTGGCATTTCTAAGTTGGCTCCCAACAGCCAGAATCCAACATTTTCCACACTGCTGCCCCATCTCCCCTGTTGTGCAAGGAGAAAACCAGACACATCACCCTTGAATGTCAGGAAAAAAATCCTGATCATCTTGGGGATACCTACCATCAAAGGCTTATTTTTACAGAGATGTGCACTCCCCTCTGCTTCCGAGATCAGAAGGGAAAATCCCTCCAGGAGGTTTAAGATAAATCGTGTGACAAAATTACCCACCCCCTATTAGAAACCATTGTTTTGTAGTAACTGCGGCTCTCCTGCTGTTCCCTGATTCTATCACCACAAGGATTTTGAGCTGGCAAACTGTCTTTGTCTTAGTGATTTTACATTTCAGTGCAGGGATTTAGGGAGGGAGGGAGAAAGGAGAGAAGAGGCAGGGGAGAGAGGGAGGAAGGAAGGAAGGAGAGAAGGAAGGAAGGTGGGAGGGAGGAAAGAAGGAAGGAAGGAAGGAGAGAAGAAGCAGGGAAGAGAGGGAGGGAGGAAGGAAGGAGAGGAGGGAGGGAAGGAGAGAAGGAAGGAAGGAGAGAAGAGACAGGGAAGAGAAGGAAGGAAGATGGGAAGGAAGGAAGGAAGGAAGGAAGGAAGGAAGGAAGGAAGGAAGGAAGGAAGGAAGGAAGGAAGGAAGGAAGAAGAGGCAGGGAAGGGCAGGGAAGGGAGGGAAGGAGGGAGGGAGGGAAGAAGGAAGGCAAGGCTTTTTCCACTTCATTCTGCAGCACAACCGTCTGAACTTTTCCCCAAAGCTTTTGCACTCACTTAGCAAAGCAGAAACAGGGCAAAGGAATGCATGCAACCTACCAACCTGCTGACAGGCACATTTGCACTGAGCTTTTTTAAGCCACTTGGCCCCCACCCCCAAAAAATTTTATTACAAAAGAGTTCCAACCTGATCCCAGAGGCGATAGCTTCCTGCAGGGAACTGCTATGGGATTCTCAATTGCAGCATCGTCATCTACCTTTCTCATCCAAAAATTCTGTGGAATTCGCCTTTGCACGTCACAACGATTCTCAGCCTCAGTCCAGGGGCCTAAATTCATAGTAAGCTATGATGTGGTTTAATCACTGTTTACTGGATGCAGGACAATGATAGGCCACGCAATGTGGCTTAGAATCAGAGGCATCTGATGAAGTCAGCTGCAGCTCATGAATTCTTAATCCCTTTGTTAGTGGGAGAAGGTGCTTCCAGATTCCTGGTTTTTTGCAAAGATGGACTAACAGGGCTCTCCTCTTCAAATGGCTAAAACATGCTTCACAGAGCATATTAATCCAGCCCTAACCACATGTTGACTTTCTGCCCTCTAAATCTTTTTGTGACAAATGGAAGTCTAGCTTTAAAAAAAAAGCAAGCTCCAAATTGACGATGTCAGCTTCCTATAAAGAAAACCTATACCAAATGTTTTACAGATGGCACTTGCCACCAACAAGATTAGCAGAAAAAGTTTAAAAATAGGTCAGAGAAATGTTGGAAATGTAAGCATAAAACAAGTACTTATTATCATATGTGGTGGACATGTGTTAAAGCAAGGAGATATTGGACTTGGCTAGAAAAAAAATGTTAGAAAAACACATTGCTAAGCACATTGATTTGTGCTTCTTAGATTGTAAGCCGCCCTGAGTCTTCGGAGAAGGGCGGGATATAAATGGGATAAAAAAACAAACAAACATAGAGTATAAACCTGATTATTTTTTTTACTAGGTATAATGCCAGGAAAACTTGATCAGCAAAGTACATGTTTGATTTTACATGTGATAACAGTGGCAAGAATTATATTTTCAGAATATTGGAGGAATGAAGAAACACCAGCAGAAGAAGACATAATTAAAAAAATACTAGACTGTGCGGAAATGGACAGACTTACTGGTCCCACTCCTAACATTTGGTCCATCTCAAAGTCTTTATATCTGTCCTGACCTTTGACATCTATGTTCCAAGGGGATGATCAAAGGGGTTAGCTTCATAAAGAAAGCAAGAGGTGGGTTGGTTTTTTTTGCTAAACAGCTGGTGAAACATGTGGAGCTTTTTTTTTTGTTCTTCCCCCAATGGGATGGAATGCAGATCTGGTTATCAAGCTTCCAGGGTAATGCGTGTTGAGCTTCCCAGATCAATAACAAAGGTTCAAAAACAGGAAAGGCTCATGCAAACAGAATGGCTTTCAACACTTCAGAAGAGAGAAAGGAAAAGAAACCAAGCCAAGCAAAAGCCAAGCATAGCAAGCCGAGTGACACAAAAGGAAAGGAAAGAATATTCTCCACGGTAAGGATTAAAAGAAGTCTGCTGCAAAGGTCTCCAGTAGCTAAGGTGGAGTTTTATTCATGGTGGATCTATCCATCCTTGTTGTAAAAACCATCCATGGATGAAGTTGCATTGACATTCTAAAATTTACAAGGTCCCCAAACAGCAGTACCAGATACTTCGAAGGTAGGACTTGTCCTGTGGTGCTTCCTGCAATAGCCATGATGTCTGCAAAACTGTTCAGTGGAATAGAATAGAATAGAATAGAATAGAATAGAATAGAATAGAATAGAATAGAATAGAATAGAATAGAATAGAATAGAGTAGAGTAGAGTAGAGTAGAGTAGAGTAGAGTAGAGTAGAGTAGAGTAGAGTAGAGTTGAGTTTGAAGGGACCTTGGAGGTCTTCTAGTCCAGCCCCCTGCTCAAGCAGGAGAGCCTATACCATCTCAGACAGGTGATTGTCTAGCCTCTTCTGACAGTTTCTCTGTCAGGAAGTTTCTCCTTAATTCCAGATTCCTTCTCTCTTTGATCAATTTCCAACCATTGTTTCTTGTCCTGCCCTCTGGAGCTTTGGTGAATAACGTAACCTCCTTGGTGGCAGCCCCTCAGATACTGGAACACTGCTATCATGTCTCCCCTATTTCTTCTTTTCTGCAGACTAGCCAAACCCAAGTCCCGCAGCCGTTCTTCATATGTTTTAGCCTCCAGGCCTTTGATCATCTTAGTTGGTCTTCTCTGAATTTTTTCCAAACTCTCAACATCTTTTTTGTGATAGGTGACCAAAATTGGCTGCAGTGTTCCAGGTGTGGTCTTACTGGGGCTTTGTAAAGTGGTACTAGTACTTCCAATAAAGCTAGAAATATAGGAATAACCTAGCCATTATGCACACAGAGTTGTCCATACACAAGAATAACTTTTGCTACCCGTGCATACCTTTCAATGTTTCTCATCTGAACGATTTCCTGAAGGGATCCCCACTTATTCTGTGAAGTCCTTTGTGACAGTAGTCCCAAAAATGCTTTTCCAAATGACAACTGGACTTTTTTTTTTGGGCGGAAGGGTTTTGCTTGAAAACATTTCACTTCTCATCCAAGAAGTTTCTAACTGAAAAAGCTTCTTAGATGAGAAGCAAAACATTTTCAATGAAAAAAAAAACCAAGAAAGTCCAGTTGCCTTTTGGAAAAACACTTTTGGGACAAACATCACTTGGATGATTGAGAATCTACAGAGACAATTTGGGATAGTACTGTAAATGGGATAGAGAAATTTGATGTGAAAAGTTCTCAGAAGGCAAAATGCCACTGAGCGTGTAGCTCTCTCTAAGCAAACACATTTTTAAAGCTTTCAGAGAATTTGAAGAACGCTTTTGAGGCTTGCCTCTGCTCCTTAACATTTCCTGAAAGTCTAATCCTGGCTTTTAAAAAAAAAAACTACAAATTTTTGAACTGCAGTACAGTCACTTTTCGGATGCCAGGATCAATCAGACACATCAATGTCTATGATGTGATAAACATTCATAGAAGTGAAATAACTGAATCTAAAATATTTTATAAACTCTGAGAACAAAAGTATACTGTGAACAGATCTTCCATGTCTGCAAAAAAATAAGCAATTGATAGCTCACTTATCTGCTGAAATGCTATAGATGTTTTAATAGCATTCCTGAGATTGTTTCACTGTTTCCATAAGATCTAAACATTTTGATTACCATTCCTTCTGTGTGGGAGGATAGAATCTTTTGCCAGTCTCCTTCTCCTTGTAAAATTTTAGCTGTGACTAACAGATGAACAATAAATGAACATAACTCCACAGTCATAATTTGAGCAGAAATCTGGCTGGATTTGGCTTGTAAGAATAAAACAGGAATATAAGAACAAAGAAAACTGCTCTGTGGGCTTCTAGCCATTCTTTTAGCAACCAGTCACAACAGCACTGAAAAAAGTAATTTACATGCAGTCTTCACACTTATGACCATTGCAATCTCCCCAGGGTCACGTGATCAGTTTGGATGCTTGGCAATCAACCTGTATCTACGACAGTTGCTCTGTCCCAAGGTCATCTCATCACCATTTGCTGACTTTCACATCCAGTGTCTGACAAGCCAAGTCAATGGGGGAAGCTGAATTTGCTTAACAACCTCCTGAGACGTGTAACAATTGCAATGATTTCTTAACGTCTGTGGACACGACTTACATAAAAATCGCCTTTCTTAGCAATGTAAGTAATTCCAATCCCATTTATAAGTCAAGGACTATCAGTATACTGATTCAGATTTTAGTTATACTGAAGCTAATATTAGTGACAGTGACTAGCAGTAGTTCTCCAGTAAGTTTGTTTGTTTGTTTATTTATTTATTTATTTATTTATTTATTTATTTATTTATTTATTTATTTATTTATTTATTTATTTTCTATACCGCCCTTCTCCCGAAGGACTCAGGGCGGTGTACAGGGCAATAAAAATACAATAAAAATACAATATACAAAAGTTAAAAATAAGATTAAATAGAACTAGCCCATTACAATAAATAATTAAAAATTACTAAATAAAATACCCCAAACCTATGAGACCAGGCCGGCTTGTTCAAATAGGTAAGTTTTCAGATCACAGCGGAAAGAGCGAAGGTCAGGAGCCATCCGGAACTCAACCGGTAATTGATTCCAAAGGGCTGGCGCGCCCACAGAGAATGCTTTTCCCCTGGGGGGCTGCCAGCCGGCACTCTCTGACTGGCGGCACCATGAGGAGGCCCTCTCTGTGGGAGCGCACAGGACGAAGGGAAGTTGGCGCCGGCAGCAGGTGCTCCCGTACGTAATCCAGACCCATGCCATTTAGGGCTTTGTAGGTCATTGCCAGCACCTTGAATTTCAAGTTCAAGGTGTTTCCAGCCCCACCTATAGGGGCTGGGACTAAACCTGGCATTTTTGTATGAAAATATTGCACAGGAATCTGGGAATGTTGTGTTCGTCTCCTTTTTCCTCTGGAATGTACCACACTTTTATTAATGTCTTTAAGATGTCATGGAATCATTCTATGGCAGTGTTTCTCAACCTTGGCAATTTTAAAATGTCTGGACTTCAACTCCCAGAATTCCCAGAGTTGAGCCAACATGCTGGCTGGGGAATTCTGGGAGTCAAAGTCCAGACATCTTAAAGTTGTCAAGGCTAAGAAGCACTGTTCTATGTATGACAAGACAATGTATCAATCCAAGACTGACTGTTAGGGAAGGGGAAAAGGGCTATTAGGTTGCCATAGATTGTCCCAAACCTCACCACATTTCTGAAATGTCTTTCTCTGTCATGAAATTTCAAGACTTGTCTTTCTTTCAGAGGATCAAAGAGTCCTGAAAAATGAACATACAGTTCAACTTAAGCTTTAATACAATATACAGGAGCCCTGGTAGTTAAAGTGCAGTACTGCAGACTTAACTCTGCCCACAGCCAGGAGTTCGATCCTGATGGGCTCAAGGTTAATTCTGCCTTCCATCCTTCCAAGGTCCTGTAAAATAAGAACCCAGATTGTTGGGGGAAATGTGCTGACTCTGTAAACCATTTAGAGATGATCAGGGGAGGAAAAGATTCAGCTGCCTAGTCAAGATTAGGTCTGAGTCACAGGGAACCAAGAATCCAGGGAGGCAAAACAGAAAGACCACTCAGAAAATCAGGCTGGATTTTCTGGCAAAACATTAAAACCCAAGAAAATGCTTGCTGCTCAGACAAAATACCAGCACTAAAAGGAAGCATTTGGTAGCATTTCTTTATCCAACAGGCTTCAAAATTAAAGTCATTTCTGAGCTAGTGAGTTCTTTGCCCCAAATATTCCAATTTATAGTTCTGGAGATTTGCAGAGAACTAGAGCTTATTCTATTCCTGGCAAATTCACAACACTGACGTTTTTTATCCTCAGTTTCTTGTCTTTAAAATTTGTGGCAGGTTTTTCTGAAATGTTCTTCCTCCCCGTCCCAAAATCATGCATGATTAGTTATCAATAAACATCAATTTACCTGAATGCAAAAAATCTCCCTTCAGTGATATTTTGTTCCCCCCCAAAAAACAACAACAACAAAACCCCTAAGTTTTATTTATTTTTATTTTTATTTTAATTCCATTTATATCCCGCCCTTCTCCGAAGACTCAGGGTGGCTTACAAGCTTAGCAGTAGCCTTCATTCTATGTATATGTAGTTTAAGCAGGATCCCAAAGGTGCTTTTTCATGAGGCAACTGGACTTTATATTTATATTCCTTGCAGACAGCTGGTCAATTAATATACATCCATCCATTCCCCATCATCCAGTCAGAGCTGAAGAAGCTTCTTGGATGAGAAGCGAAACATCTTCAAAAAAAACCCAAGAAAGTCCAGTGGCCTCTTGAAAAAGCACCTTTGGGATGGACAACCATGACCTGGATGACTCAGAATCTCCACAGACATTTAAACCAGGAAGTAGTTGTTAATACGTTTTCCATGTAGACAGTTTTAGTGACTGGAAGCAGAAAGGAAGAGAAATTGGAATAGGCATATCAGAAGTCATCTAGCGGCATTTCTTCATAGTGACATATAGCTATTGCTAATGTCATCCCAACCATGACTGAAGCCATTAACATTTGTACGTATTACTGTTACTGCATAACCAATGGCTGAGTCACCAGTGGGAATCCTTCCTGGAGGATGGCGGCTTAACACTTTGGCAGATTCTGCCACGCACATACAAGTTTCACATTTGCGAGTAGGCAACAAACGTGGCTATCTGGGCTACGAGTTACAAACCTTGGACTTGTCTGTGACCATAATAAATATTGATATTATTAATGAAGGTTGGTCATTTCATGAGACTCTGCTTCCATCCTTGCGCTTTGGGCTATTTTGGCTATTTGTGGTTGACTTACCTTCAGAGGTAACGATACCAGGGTGTCAAAGGAGGAGGGTGGCATGATGGCCCATTGGCATAAGGACTCCTCCCTTAGGCAGGGGGTTGGACTAGAAGACCTCCAAGGTCCTTTCCAGCCTTATGATTCTATACTTCTACTTTGATTGATTGAGTTACAAACCAGAAGCCAGCTTCCCTAAACAGGGGTTCTGAAAGTGTCAAGTCAGTCAGACGCTGCTTTAAAAAGGAAGAATTCATTTGGCCTTTTTTTTTTTTGCAAAGGTGGTGAAGAAATAAAAGTAAATGCAGGCTTTTAGCTTTCTCAGCTTTTGTTGTTGTTTTTTTTAATCCCATTTATATCCCGCCCTTCTCCGAAGACTCAGGGCGGCTTACAATTTTAAGCACAAACCAATGTGCTTAGCACATTGTTGTTGTTGCTGCTGTTAGTATGAACTACAAATTTTCCACAATTCCACAGGGATGCAAAGCTCAAACATGGAGAGATTCTGCATACTGTAGTTTGGTGCAAAGAAAGTCTTAACTAAAGAAACATATTCCGTATTAGCTTTTCTTTCATCCTACCTGAACATATTTTAGTAATTTCATTAAGCTTTAAAGCAGTAAGGGCGTCGCTGTAAGCCACCTTGTGGAATGGCACAAACACCACATATCTGGTATGATTTTTAACTTCCAAGCTGAGGACAATTTAGCAACAGTTTTCACTTACCAGCTTGAAAGGCAGAAGCATCAGGATCCAACTCTAGTAACCATCTGTGAATACAACAAAGGGCCTTGCATTAGAAAGGGCCACAATCTCAGCAAAAATGGAGCAACGTTGAACGTGATGGAAAAGGAAAAGAACAAATCCAAAGTTATAAAGTCAATACATGATCAGCATTGTGAAAATTCGAACACATAACTAGATCAAAAACTAATTTATGAAGGGTAGGGTATTCTTTGAATATGGGACTGAGTGTTGAAGTAGCAAGGAGATTTAACCAGAAGATCAGGATCCTGCCTAACATTGAATACCTCTTTTAAGATGGGAGTAATAAATCATTAGAACAACAAATGTATCAAGCTTTCAATTCAAAAGCACCTGTTGATTGATGAAAATATGTTTACAACTAACCCATCGTCTAAGGTTAAAGCAAGATGGTAACTTTAACGTCTGATTTATTTAAACTGCATTTCTTCATTAATTGGGTTCTTTTATTTAATTTCTTGTCACAATTGCTTTGAAAGGAAACCCAGTTTCACAGCTGCATTTGGTGCGTTGGAATTTTGTTTTACGACTGACTTAGTCTATTAAGGTTTTATACTATTTTACATCATTTGATCTGAGGATTCTCACCATTAAACTAAAATCCCCAAATATGGTACAGTGAGAAGAACACTAAGATTCAAGTCAGCCAAACCTCTGTTCAAACTTTCTGTCAGCAATAGTGCTGATAAAACATATAAAATAAATGTCTAATCAATTTCTTTAGAAATGGATAAATGTAATAGTTTATATAGTCTCTGCTTCAGCACTGAGGGGTATAACTAACACCCATCTTTCTCAGATCAAAACCTTCACAATAATGTGTATGATCAATGCACTCAAGAATAAATACATTTATGAAAGTTACACATTGAAAGATGTCAAATACGGTGGTGCAGTGGTTAGAATGCAGTATTGCAGGCTGACTCTGTCCACAGCCAGGAGTTCAATCCTGACTGCCTCATGCTTCACTCAGCCTTCCATTCTTCCGAGGATGGTAAAATGGGGATCCAGATTGTTGGGGGCAATATGCTGATGTTGTAAACCCCTTAGAGCAGACATGTCAAACTCGTGACGTCATGTGATGTCACGGAATGTACCAGAGCTTTCCCCCCATTGCTGGCAATGGGGTGGGCGCGGTTTCCTCGTGATGCATTCGGCCTGTGGGCTGGCAGATTGACACCCCCTTAAAGAGTGCTTTAAAGATTATGAAGCGGCATATAAGTCTAAGTGCTATTGCTATGTAGTGATGTAAAGAGAAAGCGCGCTTATATGTGAAAAATGTCAATTTACAAAAGTACATAATGGAAATTGATATAAAGAAGATAATCAGGGAAATGTATATTAAAGAACATTTTTTTCGAAGAATAAATGTTTTGAAGAATAAATGTTCACTTAAATGTTCACTTAAATAGTTACGTACAGAAGTACTGAATGATAGAAAACATACCTACAAAAATGTGTAGAATTTTAAAGCCTTGCTAGGTTCAATTATTTTTATGCGATTTGGAGAATTATATAAAGAAATAAAGAAAACAGAAAAAGCAACTTTAGGTTATAACTCCTTTTTCTCCATCCATATATTAAAAAATAACTCTTGTGATGGGTCTCACCACATTACATTTTTCTCAAACTAAAGCTATTTGAATCATATGCAACAAAGTTAGAAGTATCTGATTAACAAGCTAGCCATTTATATGATTAATTTATTAGAATAATCATAGGAAATTATTTTTTTTTACGTTTGTGCATAGTTACCCAACTGGAAAATACATATGTATCTGTCCTTTACTACAAAATATCTCATGTGAAACAGCTCATAATCTTCCAGGGCTTAAAAATCTTCTTTTCCCCCCCTTCCTTCCACTCCTCAGCCTCCCATTATCACAAATTGTTCCTATACACCCCCATGCACACTCCCAGTCCTGTTTTGCACTGACCCATTGTTCAAAGCAATGCCTTAAACAGTTCGTATTTTGTTAATTGTACAAGCTTAATGGAGGAATGTATTGGTAAGAAGAGGAGGATAACTGCCATCAGGCCAGCAATAAAGCAAAATTAATGGTCCATAGGAAGATATCATGTCCACTTAATATCAGCTTTGAAACTCTAATAAAATAATGTGGTATCAACAGCAGCAGTGCGTTCTGTCTCATTCTTAGACACTCGTACACAATGTACGCAGATTGCTTACACCACATTAAATCACTCATAAAACAGACCCAGTTCAAGTGAAGCTCACAAGATCCTCCAGGGAGCATAGCAGACCAGAAATGTGTTGTATAAGGATCATTACCAGCATGCACAGCTGTAGTAACACCCACAAAGTCCAGGCCAGAGGCAACACAGGGGTAGGGGTGGGGGAGAAAAATGTATCTGGAAAAGAGAATGAGGTCTTCATTAGGGCTTTATTAGCCCTTTCCAAAAATGTTGAACGCTTTGGAAACTCAAAGCTGGAAATCACAGCCGATAATGCTGGACAGAAGGAAAAGGAGAGTTACTTTAGAACTTTCCACGTCAATAGTAGCAAGACCAAAAACAATGCTTGGAAGACAACTGGCTTTGGAAATTCTATCAAACCAATAGATAAAGTTTATGAAATCCAAGTGGCTGGAGTATACTTTTCTTACCCTTCCTGATAAGGTAGGTAAAAGATCTAAGTGAATGCCCTTGCCTTTAATTATCATCTGTTAAATCAAGGGTCCCCAACCCCTGGTCCGTGGACCAGTACCGGGCCACGGCATGCCAGCAACCGCTCTGCACAAACAAGCAAAGCCCCATCCGTGGGATGCAGGCAGCACACAAGGCACCACGCACTTTCCGGTCAATGGAAAAACCTTACTCCTTGGAACCAGTCCCTAGAGCCCAAAAGGTTGGGGACCTCTGGGTTAAACCACATGCTAATTTTTTATGGTGTTTTTTTTAATTATTTCGGTAAAATCCCAAGGGAAGGCATTTTGGGGAAAATCCCTTCCATTTGGATCCCTTTCAACAGCAGGGCCCTTGCAATGTCTCCACAAAAGGGAAGCCTTGCCCTTCGGACGTTGTTAAGAGACTTTTCCTTCTTGAAATGCAGAATAGTGGTCCAATGCATTCCTCAACTCACACGTTTGGTGTAGAATTGGAAAGACATTTGGACCCGGTTCTGCAGGTCTTCAGAAAGAATAGGGCTAATCTTCCCATCTTTGTAAGCAATGACATTATCTTAGTTCAAAACATAAAGTCAGTTATGAGATTGACTCCAGCTTTCCCTTACTTGCCCAACAAATGTGAGAGAATACTGAAGGATGAGCTCCTAGAGCAGGGGTGTCAAACTGCAGGCCCACAGGCCGGATGCGTCATGCCGAAACTGTGCCCACCCCAGCTCTGGCAATGGGAAAAAAGTTGTGATAGGTGGTGACACGTCACCTGACGTGGCGAGTTTGACACCCCTGTCCCAGAGCAAACTTCTCTTTTCTACCATCTCTGTCTAGATTTTTTTTTCTCACTGCAGTTCCATTTGAGTCGAGCTCAATTCCTGATGACTTCATGGCCACAACCATGAAGATTCTCTGGATGTTCTTCCTAGTCTAGTTTACATCCCTGCTATTCAGTTATCTCATCCAGATGCTAACTAGATCTGGCCCGTCATAACTTTTAGGCTCCTAGATATGTTGGCCAAGAGTTACTTGTTACTTATTCAGTTTTTATTTTCATTCCAAGGGGATGTTCTTGCACTGAATTATCCTTCCCTAAAGGCTCCACTTGGATTAGATCAATACTATGTTCCAACAAAGATCAACTGTATTGCTTTGGAAAGCCAAACAGAAAGGGGGAAAAATATTCTTCACTGCACCACTTTCAGGCACATACTGCCTCTGAACACAAGATTATAGTTGCGTGCCAAGGCTGTCCGCTATCGCCCTTGTTATTTATATTAACATTAGAGATACTATTGGTTAAGATTCGGAATTCGGAAAAAATTAAGGGGATACAAGTTGGAGATCAGGATTACAGATTGAGAGCATTTGCAGATGATCTGGTTGTTACAGTGACCCAGCCAGAGAACTCTGTTGTGGACCTGATGGAGATAATAACACAATATGGGAAGGTTTCTGGATTTAAAGTAAATATACAGAAAACTAAAATTTTGGCTAGAAATATGACAGTTTCGCAGAAGGCTCTCTTAGAAGGATTAACTGGATTTGAGATTGTTAAAAGGGTTAAATATTTGGGGGTGATTTTGTCGCCCTCTAATACAAAGCTATATAAAAATAATTATGAAAAGTTATGGGGGAAAATTCAAAAAGAACTGGAGAGTTGGGAAAAATTGCAATTGTCTTTGTTGGGACGGATCGCAGCAGTGAAAATGAATGTCCTGCCCAAATTTTTATTCTTATTTCAAATGATACCGATTCTTAAGAAAGACTCTAACTTGGAGGAATGGCAGCGTGGTATCAATAAATTTGTGTGGGCAGGGAAAAAGCCACGAGTTAAACTTAAGATTATGCAGGATACTCGTGAGAGAGGTGGCCTTAAAATGCCTAATTTTAAATTATATTATGAAGCTGCTGCACTAGTAGGAATAAGTGATTGGATTAATTTGACACAATCGAGGTTATTAAATCTTGAGGGCCATGATCTGTTGTTTGGCTGGCATGCATATTTGTTGTATGATAAGAAGGTAGATACTGTGTTTAGGATGCATATTTTAAGACAGGCATTGCTGAGAGTTTGGAAGAAGTATAGACATAAGTTAAGCAGCAAGATACCATTGTGGGCAATCCCAAAACACGCAATAGAAAATATACATGCTGGTTTCAAACATGATGAGACTACTTACAAGGAAATTTTAAGTTTGGAAAGGAATATTTGGTGCTTGAAATCATATAGTTTCTTGCGAGAAGAGAAGGTTGTTCAGACTTGGTTTCAATATATTCAGTTACAGGCCAGGTGGAAAGAAGACCAAAAAAATGGATTTGCAACGACTGATGAAAATTTGATAAAGCAAATTAGAAATCAAGGACCAGCACATATTAAACGGATATATCTTGCATTGATAGAGATCGATTCAGAAACAGAGCTTGTTAAGGATTGTATGATAAAATGGGCCCAAAACATTCAGGAAGTTATTACAATGGACACGTGGGAAAAGATCTGGGTGAGGAATGTAAAATTCACTCAAGCTCAAAGTTTAAGAGAGAACTTTTACAAAATGTTTTATAGATGGCATCTAGATCCTAAAAAGCTTGCAAGTATGTATCCGAATTATCAGCCTAAATGTTGGAGGTGTGGTGATGAAGAGGCAACATATTTTCACATATGGTGGACATGTAAAAAGGTCAAGGCTTTTTGGATAAAAGTCTGGTGGAATATGCAGAAGATTTTTAAACGGAGGATAAAGTTTTGTCCGCAATTTTTTTTGTTGGGAATAATTGTTGACGCTACAGTTGTGGACTCTAAGTTGATGCTGAATTTAGTTACGGCAGCAAGACTTTTGATAGGTCAATATTGGAAGAAAGAGGAACTGCCGACTATACAAGAGTGGATTTTAAAGGTTTCCGACTTGGCAGAGATGGCGAAGATTTCGGCCTATTTGAAAGATTACTCGCAAGAACATTATATTATGGAATGGAGAAAATGGATTGAGTTTATCCAGAATAAGTATAGGGTCAAGAAGTTTTATCTAGCATTTGAATAAGTCTTCTTTCGTTTTCTTTTTTCTTTTTTTATTTTGTCTTCTATATATATTTAATAATGCTAAGTTTTGTTTGATCCTATATAAGTTAGAGAGTGATGGATTTTAGAATTTATAGTTGTTAGTATATGGTTGTTTATGATTGCCTTTTTATATATATATACCTTGTATTTAGCTCTGGGAAGTCCGGGGGGGGGAGGGGGGTTAGGGGGAGGTGGGGGGGAGGAGGGAGGGGGGGAGGGGGGGGAAGGGGGGAGGTAGGGAGGGGAGGTAGGGAGGGGGAAGGGGGTTTTTTAAAGGAAAACTGTATTTTTAAAACTTTTCAATAAAAAAAGATTATAGTTGCGTGCCAAAACAAATCTAATACTCTGTCAAGGACCACTAGATGGTTTGTCTGTAGGTAAATAATGTATTCACTATAACAAGGTTAACAAAATTACCCCATCTGGAAAATGCAGATCCCGGTAAATTAACAAGTGGTGGCCACAATAGAAAAAAAGCATCTGCAACCATGCGTAGCCAATGGTGTTTTTAAAAGGCAATAAAAGCAAAGGTATATACATTCTTATTGTTAAAATGCAATTAGAACTTCTCTTGATATATACCATCTCGCTTTCCATGCTGTAGACACAATTAAAAAAAAAACTCAGCTAACCAACTTATCCTGTTTTCCAGGCTCCTCGGTGAAAACCCAGGCAATAAAGTGACATTTCTGTCATATCTGAACTCCCAGGCTAATTCAGAATAATCTACTTTTAATAGAAAGCAATATGCAAGGGGTAGTGACATTTGGCTGAGTTCCTCTTTGTTTTGTGCTCCAAGTGTCTTGGAAGTTACCAAAGTTGCCAATAAACGTATTATTTCTGCACAAGCTAGGTATATTACCATAAATATCGACAGATTTTTGAGAGGCATTTTATTGCATTTCTTTTTATTTCAAGCTCCTGTGTTCCATATAGGAAGCTATAAAAATCACCCTCTCTTCCATTACATTGGCTAGTAACCAACATTTTTGTGCACTGGTGAATTCTCTGACTTATTCTAAAATAAATATTCAGTACATCTATTAAGGACGGTCTCTTTTTTTTTTACTAGGACACAGACCTGTAAGAAATTGTCCCAAAATTTCAAGTGGCCTCAGATTTCAAAGGACCAGAACAATTAGATCTTCTGCATCTTGTAGGCAAAATTCCAGGACCTGCAGAGATGGTTCTTTAAACAGAATCCTTTTTTAAGCGTCCCCTATCGGAATTCTGAAGTTCAAAGATGTGGATATACACAGAAAAAGAGACACACACAAACATAGGTGTTTATATTTAGTTGGGTACCTTCACTCACTCATCAATTGTTTACTGCTGGATATGCTCCAAAGATACAACTTATTCCTCTGCTGCACACTGAATGACTGCAATCAATATTGCTTAAAATCAAAATAAAGCTTTACTATCTTCAAACTCAACATCTTCTCTTCTTTATTAGATTTTGCTGATTTCTCAGACTGTATGTGGTTGCTTTTAAGTTTTATGATCTAGTCTTGGACTGTAATCAAATACCTGTTCATTCATCATGGGCCAGCAAAGCAAGGTCTTACAAAGCAAACTTCACCAAAGTCCCCTGTATATAAGGTGAAGTCCCAAGAGTGCCTTTTCAAAAGGCATCTGGACCTGCTTTGTTTTTCCTTGAAGACGTTTGGCTTCTCATCCAAGAAGCTTCTTCAGTTCTGACTGAACGGTGGAGGATGGAAGGACTGATATTCCTTGCAGTCATGTGGTCATTAATACTCTTTCTGAGTGTCATTGAGGCCACTTGGAGGTTTATCTGTGGCCTCAGGAGTGTAGAACCTTTTTGGAACTGCTGAGAGGACTGTGTTGTAAACAGGAGATAGGAAATCCAGATGCCTTTTGAAAAAGCACCTTTGGGACAACCATGACCTGGATGACTGAGAATCTCCATAAACTTCAGTCGCCCTTTTTTTCAGCCAATATCTTGCTACAATGGAAGGAAGAACACACTTGTGTGTGGCATAATGCTAATCAATAGGCATTAAGGATGTGGCCAATCAACAAAGTTGATTTTAACTGTGATCTGTAGAGTTACCAAAAAAAATGCTACTTAACAGCTATGGATAAGCTCACTGACTTACTGCGAAAAATATTTTGCAATCACATCAAAAAATTGGTCAGTAGGCTTTACTGAAGAAAAAAAAAAAGAGGTAGGCTGAAGTTAATTCGATGTGGTTAAACCAAGTGCTTCCAAGCCTAGAAAAAAAATTATTGCTTTCCCTCCAATAGTTACATTAGAACAGGGAATTTTTGTAGGGTATCACTGTATTATCAGTTCCTTTTTGTGGCAGATGACCTCATCTATTCCTGTACTTGACTCTTCCCCTATATAAAATAAAATTTAAAAAAATTCTTGCCTCAGACAGACAGAATAAATGGAATACTAACTACTCAGCTCAAGCAACAGCCAAATGACTGAAGACACAATATAACTATTCTAATTAATCTTTGCTTGGGCTGGATGTTTGAAAACAAGACACAGCTCACCCTTGCTTGGTACGTACAACATACGTTCATAAGATCAGCAGTTTATAGTCTTTGTGGACATGTTTTAAGGACCAAGGGTTTTCCTACAGCTTCGCTTGAATCTACAGGTTGTTCTCCACAAGTGAGCCCAACATTTCCATTGCTAAGCTAATAGCAATAGCACCTAGTGCTTCACAGTGCATTACAGCATTCTTTAAGCGGTTTACAGAGCCAGCCTGTTGCCCCCAACAATCTGGGTCCCCATTTTACTGACCTTGGAAGGATGGAAGGCTGAGTCAACCTTGAGTCGGTGAAAATCGCACTGCAGGCAGTGGGCAGAGTTTGCTTGCAATACTGCATTCTAACCCCTGTGACACCATGTCTCCTTCCTTCCTTCCCATTTAGCAATAGCACTTAGACTTATTTACCACTTCACAGCGCTTTACAGTACTCTCTAAGGGGGTTACAGAGTCAGCCTATTGCCCCACTTATGACCACAAGTGAGCCCAACATTTCCATAGAATATGGAACGGAACGGAACGGAACAGAACAGAACAGAACAGAACAGAACAGAACAGAATAGAATAGAATAGAATATGGAACGGAACGGAACAGAACAGAACAGAATAGAATATGGAACGGAACGGAACAGAACAGAACAGAACAGAACAGAACAGAATAGAATAGAATAGAATAGAATAGAATAGAATAGAATATGGAACGGAACGGAACGGAACGGAACAGAACAGAACAGAACAGAATAGAATAGAATATGGAACGGAACAGAACAGAACAGAACAGAATAGAATAGAATAGAATATGGAACAGAACAGAACAGAACAGAACAGAACAGAACAGAACTGAACAGAATAGAATAGAATAGAATAGAATATGGAACAGAACAGAAAAGAACAGAACAGAATATGGAACAGAACAGAACAGAACAGAATAGAATAGAAGAATAGAATATGGAATGGAACAGAACAGAACAGAACAGAACAGAATAGAATAGAATATGGAGCGGAACGGAACGGAACAGAACAGAATATGGAACGGAACGGAACGGAACGGAACAGAATAGAATATTCTTTATTGGCCAAGTATGATTGGACACACAAGGACTTTGTCTCTGATGCGTAAGGTCTCAGTGTATATACAAACAACAAAGTACACAGTCTAAGAAAACTAGGGCTAAGGAAACCCAAGAAAAAAGGGATGGCAAAGCAATGGGACCGTATTGCTAGAAGCGGGGGGATGGCTGGCTGGGCTTATTGCTTTCCTTCTTGAAGCATTTCGAAGCAACTGAAACAATTGGGCCCCAATTAGGCCCAGGCGTGCTGATTAGGAAAAAAATAGATTATAGAAAAGTTGCGATCACAGAGTAAGAGGTTAACTTACATTTACACTTATCAGAGCTGTAAAAGCAAATCGGAAATCACTTCTTTGTGTTTCTTTTCCTTGTTTTCTGCATTTTGGTTTCTGCTCTTCTGTTTGTTTCTTCTCTTAATTCCTTTCCTATTTCTTCCTTTCTTCCTAAAAACTTTAGTTCCTGATAGTTTTTTTTAATCTTTCATCTTAAATTTTTTTAACAAACTTTAATATCTATATGTACTATGTGCGTAATGTATTTTGATTGAAATAGGGATTCCCAGTAGGATTACAAGATCCATGACTTCACTTTGCAGCATCCAAACATCTACTTAATTTTCATCCCCAGCCCTCTGGGCGTTTGTGAAAGATTAAAAAAATATTCTTTGCTTACCAAACAACGTATTCCCCAGATAAAATAACATCACACTCTCTGCCTGACCCTGACACACAACCCCATCCTGGGAAGCTTGTCAATACATTCTTGTGAAATGTTTTCAGACCTCACTTTTGAAGCTTACTTTTTGTGAAGCCTTCTCAGACCTTCAACTATGCTCTCCAACATTAAAGAAAAGACCTCGGTAAAGGGGATTTGACAGGAAGAATTATTCAAGATGCATAAGACTCATGCATTTTTAATGCACATTCTGAACTCTGGAAGTTGAGGTGGGAAGACACATTTGTCTAGGGGGGAAAAATCAGTTAATTGCCTTTTTTTCCCCAGTTCTGGAACTGAAAGTGCAATTTGCAACAATACTATTCTACTAATTTGCCTACCTTTGATTTGGAGGCTTTATGTTTTATAGGATTATTTCTACAGAAAGTAAACCAGCTGATACAGCAGATAATCCAAACTAAAAATTTAGAGGAAACCCTTCAAGTAGGAAGGCATGTATTTATTTATTTTTGCATATTTAAAATATAATGGTTCCAATGATTATTTGAACTCTGGGGAAGGAAGGAAGGAAGGAAGGAAGGAAGGAAGGAAGGAAGGAAGGAAGGAAGGAAGGAAGGAAGGAAGGAAGGAAGGCAGGCTTTAAACTGAATCTCAGACCAGACAATATTACGAACTCCATTAAATACATTGAAATGACTCCTGGAGTTTATACTGTCCTTGTAATATTGAGGTTAACTTCTCTTGTCTATATGTGTGTCACTAAAATGAGAAAACAAAAAATAAACACATTGTTGCTGTATAGGAAACTCACAAATCCTGGGGTTCATCAAATAAAAAACAACAACATGTGTGCATTAAAAGAATTAAGATCTTCATAAAACCCATTGCCCAGCATGGATCTCTTCTTATCCCTTCTTGAGCAGGGGACTGGACTAGAAGACCACCAAGGTCCCTTCCAACTCTCTTATTCTGTTATGGATTTCCTGGGATTGTGGAATGTGATAGCCGGTTAAGACAGGACAAACAACTGATGCTTAGAATTGTCTGTGATTTTAGCACAAAGACATAACAAAGAGGGGTTATTGGTACTCTCTGAGCATGGTTGTTTGTTTGGTTTTTTTTGCAGACCTTTCTTTACCCAAACTAGGTAACATCATTCTCTGTTGGTGTCTGACAAAGACTTGTGAATAATCTGGGGCCAAGTGTATTTTCAAAGACATGTAATCATGGTAAAGCATTATTAAAATGCTTTCGTTAATAAGCCTTTTCTTCTGAACATTAGGAGAGAAAAATAAGATGGAAAGTAATGCTTTGGTGATTTATGACTTGCTGATTGTCAACATGGCAGGAGGTTTTTAAGAGCTGGCAGGGAAGCGTTAAAGAAATATTAGTTGATGGAACTGGATCTTAAGTTAACAGAATGATTTCTTAATTCAGCTTCTTCACAGGGGACTAAAAGTGTGCACATACAAACACATGAGTTATATCTCCTAACATCTGACAGAAGATAACAAGTGTGTCTGGGTGTCTGCTGTAGAATTGGACAAGGGGAGGAAG
The DNA here is from genome assembly GCF_964194415.1 of Vipera berus. NCBI lineage: Eukaryota > Metazoa > Chordata > Lepidosauria > Squamata > Viperidae > Vipera > Vipera berus. The sequence continues at coordinate 10,388,121 of NC_138211.1, read as the reverse complement.
AGAAGGCAAAATACTGAACTCTACATTCTAATATTGTTCAGCCTCTTAGGCACCCAGAGATCCTCGTTCAAAACCAATAAGAGGATTTACAAAACTCCCAGTATATAATAAGCGTTCAAGTAGGTTCTTTCTCTCAGTTACATCTTGCTCTTCAAGCAAATGGTGATTGGTTGCTCAAGGCGGGTCCTTAGCAGATCCCACAAGGCCAAGGTTGGCTTAGAATCAAATTTCACAAACATTAGAGACAAGAACTAGCTCTTTGGGTGCCAACAGAGATGCAAAATAAAATGTCAAATTAGTTACATGGAATCTATCTGCCCATCTGGTAACCCAGGTTTCTGCATTATTTTGACTATTATTAGTAAACCTTGGTTTAATCCAAGTTTTTCTATAATCATTTCCATAGCACATGAATAAAAATCTTGATACTAATCAACAATACAATATTTGAAGCCTCTAAAAAAAAACCTTGGATCATTGACTTATCGTATTTTAAACATAGTATTTTTAATATTTCCAGGCTAAAGGTACTTTAGCTCTACCAAAACTCTTACTGGGGTAAAATAGCTATTTGAGGACTCAAACCTTTCATTGGTCCATGAAAAGCAGGATGGGTAAACAAGGAGATAAGAGAGGTATGAGTCAAGAATTGTTGAACTACTATTTTCAACAGGCACAAAGGATCAGGACCATATGTTCAGCTGCAGTACAGAAGTTTTATTGCTCAAGCTTATACACAAGAATCTAGTCAACTAAAGTTCAGTACTAAATTGGCACCAGATAAGGGTCAACAGAATTCAAGACAGATTGGATTTAGACTGTTTACGGGAATGCAATGATTCTAAGCTTATGACATACTTAATTCCGCCCACCAGCTCTGACTGCTCGTCTCCTACAAATGGCCAAGATAGTGGGGAACTGCATTTCAGAAACATTTGGAGGGCCTAAGTCTCCAACCCTAAGAAGTAGACTAGAAAAAAGAGAAATAAAGTTTAGAAATATCTGAGGTTATCAGGCTTCAATGCATTTCAATGGGTTATTGTTTGTTTCCATTTTCAGAATCAGCTAGGAGTAGGCAACCTCGGCTCTTTTATGACTCATGGACTTCAACTCTTTTATGACTCATGGACTTCAGCTGACTCAGGAATTCTGGGAGTTGAAGTCCATGAGTCATAAAAGAGCCGAGGTTGCCTACCCCTGGACTAGAGAGATTAGATCCTAAATCTAGCCCTGGCCTTCTTCAGATGCTTTGAAGTTCCGATTTCTCCTATCCAGGATTAAATATTTTCAAAGTCTAATGCTTTCGGTCAGCATAAGAATGGGGGGGGGAGGGGGAAACCCGCTCTGTGTAATTCTAATTCTGGATTCACTGATATAGCCAACAACTGTGGGGAACAAAAATGCTCCTGGGAATGACATTATGTCCTGATGTAGTGTCATCCCCACTGAGAGATTCTCAGTCAGGAATGTCCCCAAGCTCCCATTAGTTGCAATTCCACTGTCTCTGAAGTAGTGGAAAGCACTCTTTAAAAAGCAGTTAAAAAGAAAACAGTACAACCCACTTAATGATAACCCTTCCCTCCTTCCAAATTAACGCTCTTCTACTACCCTGAAACATCAGTACAAAAAAAAATATTTTTTTTTGAAGAATGCAATAAATAAATAAATAATCCAGGAGTCGTTTTTTTTTCTTTTCTTTTCAGGAATTGTTAAAAAAAAGCAGCTCTAGCTACTAGGCATTTAAAATAAAACAAAGAAATTAAATAATAAATTTAAAAAAAGACAAACCCCCACGACTGAACGATTAATTTAGCCAAGAGCTACAGTACAGAAATCTGGGGCTAGATGAACCAAACTAGACTGGGTTAATTGTAAAAAAAAAATAAATTCATTGTTTGCCGGGTTATTTCCCTTTACGTTTGCAAGGATACCTTCTTCTTCTTCTTCTTCTTCTTTTTTTAAATAGAAATGTTACGGACAGGCTTGCGTTTTATTTTCGTCAATCCCTTGTCACAAGATGTTGCAAACTGCAAAAACGCAAAAAAAAAAAAGACTTTTCCGAAAAGAGAAAGAAAAAAAAACAAAAACAAAACATCTTTCCGAGAAGTGATCTCAGTGTAGAATTTAAATGGCTCCTTAATTCAAGAGACCGATAGCCAAGGGGGGCAAAGTGTTTCGATAAACACTGATTTACTCATACAGTGTCCCAGAAATGTACTGAAAAACTACCTATAGCCAGCCTGCACAGGGAGGTGAGCATTTATCAGTAATTGGGCATGTTTAAACAAGCATAAAGGGAACTGAATAAGTAATGAGATTATTGCTGTGCCCCTGAAGACTGTAACAAAGGAAATAGAATCATGCTTAGTGCACACTGTTGAGTAAGCACAACTTCTGTCTGCTAAAGCTCCGTGCGTACAATTCTTTCTTTGAACACAAGCAGTTCTTGTAATGGAGCCTGGGATTTCCATTCTAAGTCATGGCGATTCTACGCCAAGGCACCCATATATCCCACCTGATTTTGCCACCTTTCTTGCAAAAGTCATAAAGTGAGTCCATTCATTCCTACAGACATTTTTTTTTTTTACCGGAAACTAGCTGAAAACCAGCAAAAAAAAAAAAAAGTTGTAAACTACAGTTACACTATAAAGACCAACAATGTTTTCAGTCTCTCCCATAACTGTCTGCCCAGATTATTCATGCTTTCGTTTTTTAAGGACAAATATTCCAACGTTCAATCTTTTGACATCTTCACGGTTTTCCCCCCAAATAAATCACTCAACATCCCGTGATATTTGGAACAGTCATTAATTTGAGTTGGGGGAGCTGGTGGGGCTCCTGCTTTCCCCAGACCCTTTTTCACCAATCCTGCAATGTACAACTCACTGTAATTTACTGCTGATAGTCTAATGCCTTGATGGCATTAAACATTCGTTGATAATAGCTCTGCTCCCTGTTTATCAGGTTGCCTTAGGGAAGAGGGCCACAGCTGACTGAAGGAGCAAATACTTTAGATATATGACACTGAACTCCTTCTTATCTCCTGCTTAGAAAGGTTCTGAGATAGAAGAATAGGAAAGTTTTCCCATGAGGTCTTGGCGAGTTACTGGCACACCTGAATGAGAAATATCTCCTGAAAGAATCCAACGGCTTGAAGTTTCTGAGTCCTATGAGCAGTCTCACCCTTGAGAGAACTAGACTTTATTGTCGCTTAAAGGTAAAGGTAAAGGTTCCCCCGCACATGCGTGCTAGTCGTTTCCAACTCTAGGGGCCGGTGCTCATCTATGTTTCAAAGCCGAAGAGCCAGTGCTTGTCCGAGGACGTCTCCGTGGTCATGTGGCCGGCATGACTAGACGCCAAAGGCGCACGAAACGCTGTTACCTTCCCACCGTAGTGGTCCCTATTTTTCTACTTGCGTTTTTACGTGCTTTCGAACTGCTAGGTTGGCAGAAGCTGGGACGAGTAACAGGCGCTCACTCTGTTACGTGGCACTCGGGATTCGACCCGCCCAACTGCCAACCTTCTGATCGACAAGCTCAGTGTCCTAACCCACTGAGCCACCGCGTCCCTTAGTTGTCGCTTAGTTCTGCATAAAAACCATGGAACAGAGAAGAAGTTGGTAGGATGGCTGGGAGAAGGGATATGGCTTTGTTGTTTGTGCCCCGTGAATTGCTGCCTCAAAAGAAGTGTTTACGCTGTACATCTCAGGACAATTGACCTGGGATGGGACATTTGAAGAAAGATTCTGGGCTGATCCATTGGACCAAGGATGACCATGTGTACCATGGTAAGAGGGACTTAGGCCCTTGAACCTGTTGCAAAGAAATTACTTTATCCCTGGCTGCAAGATCGGATTCCCTATGATAGTGGGTGTCTGGGCATGAAAAGTTGAGCAGGCTACATTTGTATACCACTTTATCTTATTTATCACTCAGTGCAATTAAAAGCAAACAAAACCTTTGCATTTTTGTAATAACGCACAGCTGTTCAACACGAATTCAAATTTTAATTGTGGTTCTTGACAAACCTACTGATCCAAAAACAGATGTTCACCATTGCCCTATCCTCTCAATCAACACCTGCCCTTAATCCAAAAGCAGATGTTCACCCTTGCCCTGTCCTCTCACAAAACAGCTCCATAAGGCTTTAGGTGATCATCCTAACCTACCTTACAAGGTTGTTGATGACAAAAACGCATAATGCAAGGGAAATGTATTGCACATTCAAGCCTACTTATTCAAGCATTTTTATCACGGTACAGTACAGCAGTGGAAACTTCAAGGAGACGCTTTCCAGACAATCTGCTTCTTTTGGACTGAAATAGTGACAGTAGCACAAATTTCAAAGACATTGTGTATGGATGGACTGGTGCACACGCACACAAACCCACTCTTAGACAGAGAGGTAGGCAAACATAAATAAGTAAAGAAGCTGGCAATGAAGGTTGAAAGCCCAGCGTTCAGTTCTGCCTATGGATATAGGCTGCATTTTATTCTGGCCTTGAAGACAGTGTTCATCCTTGGGGTATTTTAAACTTCTGAAGTTCACATTTTATTCCCTCCTGGGCAAAGAAGTCTTAGGAATTCTTCTCCTGCTCAATGGATTGGCAAGAGACAAAGGTCAATAGGAGCCTTGTCTCTTCTGCAACCTTTAGCCCCAGAAAGAAGAGATATTAAGTGGTCTCTGTGGGGATAAGCAACAGCCATGCAGTTTCTGAAGCGTCTTCGTATTGAACTTGTAGCGGAGGAGAAGAGAAAGACACTATTTGGGGTGCTTGCAAAAGGAAAAAGAAGGAAGAGACTGTCCAGTTCTCGAGAGTCACTTTAAATTCCTTGGGGGAAAGTTTCTGTTTTTATTATTTCTTTTCTAACAGTAGAAAAAGGGCAAGAATTTTATAGTAAGCAAAAATTTATATTATATATTATATTTATATTTATTAAATTTTTATACCACCCTTCTCCCGAAGGACTCAGGGCGGTGTACAGGGCAATAAATATCAAAATACAAAATACAAAAGTTAAAAAAGATTAAATAATTATGCCCGATATAATATAATAGTTAAAAGCTATGTTAAAACCCAAACCCAAACCCAAACCCAAAAATGGGATTCCTTATACGGCCATTAACGTATGGAGCTGCAAAGCGCTATCAAATTATTCTTGAAGTACAGGTAGTCTCCTTGACTTACAATAATTCCTCTAGTGACCATTTGAACTTAAGAAAACACTGGGGGGGAAAAAGGGTCTGGGCTAAATGAAAGGTATCAATGTTGTCACACGGTCCTTGATTCTAACTTATGAAAAATGAAGTTGCAAGATATGAGTCCCTAAAGCAGGGCTTTTCAACCTTTTCACCCATTGTACCCCTTTTAGGATATGGCAACATCCGAGTACCACCAGTCACCTAGCAAGGTGTCAAAAACCTGATGACCAAAAAAAAAAAAGGAAAAAAGTGCTGAAGTACAGGTAGTCCTCGACTTACAAAAGTTCACTTAGTGACTGTTCAAAGTTATAATGGCAATGAAAAAAGTGCCCCCCAAGCCACAGCCGAGCAAGACACCTACCTGCCCGCCCGGCGGCGCTCTTCCTCCTGTCCGAGGTTTTCAATGTTGTGAGTGTTTCTGTTGAGGATTGGCAGCGGGGGTGGGGTGGGGGGGTGTTTGGTTTTTATTCCCCCCATCTGCTGGGTGGTTGCAGCAGGGTTTGGTCACTTCACATGACCCTGGGACACTGTGACCGTCATAAATACAAATCGGTTGCCAAGCATCTGAATGTAAATCACAAGACCCTGGAGATGCTGCAACATTCCAGCTGATTGGTGCTTCTTCTGGGCTCACAAGTGCCAGGATCAGCGCTGAACTCCAGCTGGAGCCTGGCGCTGATCCTGGTGCTTCCGCTGAGCCCTGACAACCCTGCAGCTCCAGCCGTCTCTCGCTCAGGCTTGTGTGGTGCTGCCACCAGTTCAGCTTATTCCCATACCCCTCTACCACTTTTCTAGGATGGTCGTGTACCACCTGCCAGGTGCCAATGTACCACAGGTGGTACCCGTACCACTGGTTGAAAAGCCCTGCCCTAAAGGAATGGTCTCTTCTCCAATATAGTTCTGGAATTATTGGTTAACTACAGTTAATTCATAGCCCGAATTGTTATGGTTTATATCCAAGCAAAAAAGATTGATTAGAGCAGTGGTGGTTAGAATGCAGGATTGCAGGCTAATTCTGCTGACTGCCAGCAGTTCGATTCTCACTTTCCCAAAGTTGACTCAGCCTTCCATCCTTCTGAGGTCGGTAAAATGAGGAGCCAGATTGTTGGGGGCAACAGGCTGACTCTGTAAACTGCTTAGAGAGGGCTGCCAAGCACTGTGAAGAGGTATATAAGTCTATTAGGTGCCACATTTTTAAAAAAAAAATCAATGAAAACACTAAGACACACTGGACACAGGTGAATCCTTATTGCTTAAATTACCCTAAGTTTTGAATATACACTCCCTGTATGTAGAACTGATTGGGATGGAATAGAGAGAAGAAACATTGTCCAGAAACCAGACCTAAAAAGGCTGGTTTTTCAATGCAAATATAAAGGTTCACATACCATTCTCGATTGCTTGGCTGGTGGAAAAACACAGCTTGTACTCCTAAATGTATCTTCCAAGTTACAAGCGTGCACTTGTAGAGCAATCAGTGACTCTGCTGTCTGTGGAGAAGAATGAAAGCTTTCTTTTAAAAAAAAAAGTAAATAAACAACAAATCTATACCCAGGAGCTCAAGAAGGTGCACGCAAACTTCTAAAAAGAGTTTGGGGAAGATGTGAACCTGATAAAATGTACAGCAAATACACCAACCTCAGTTCCAGCATTAAGGACTTAAGCTAGAACTGAAGTGGCATGGAAGGAGGTCCAAAAAAAGAGAAACAGGATTTATTTTTAGATTCTTTCTCCAAGTTTTAAGGCTACCCAAAGGTTTAATTGGGTTGAACGGTCAACATTTTCAAGTGGAATTCATTTAACCTCTGAATGATGCCGTTAGTAGGGCACTCTACAAGGCTGAATAGTAGACAGAAATGTATGTTGAAGGTTAAAATGTATACTAAAATAGTTACTAAATATTTAAATGCAAATTTCAGTTTTGAAATTTTTTTAAAAAAAAAATCAGCGAGGGAAGAGGACACGAGGAACGTGAAATTAATAGGGACACAAAAGTTTAACCTGTTCCTCCCCGGTCCAATATTCCAAAGAGTTGGGAGATGAGATTGTCCCAACTGGAGGGAAACAAGAGATTGAGGTATACTAGTGTCTTCATATTCCATGCTTGGATCTAAGCCAAAAAAAGCATCTTAAGGAAAAGGCCTAAGCAGATTCAGAGGAATCCCCAAGTGTTCAAAAATGTTAACACCACTGAAAAATTAAAAGGGAAGGGGCCTAAGTAACATAATAAAAGTAGTCCTTGACTTACAAAAGTTCATTTCGTGACCGTTCAAAGTTACAACGGCAATTAAGATAGGTTTTGATTAGAAGATATTCTAAACTGATATTATTGATACTATTAGAAAACAAAGACGCTGATATTCAACTGTATATTTATTAACAACAATAAGAATTGTATTTGCTTAGTATGGGAAAATGTCTATTACCGGAGGAAGAGAAGATGTATTGAAGGGCGTAATATTGGATTTAGTTTGAAGAAGCTTATATGTACCACGGAATTGCGAACGGACTCAGCCATCACATTGTCTATTAAGCACTTGATTGTAAAAATAGAAAATTAATAAAATAGTTATTAAAAATAAAAGTTATAATGGCACTGAAACAAGTGACTTATGACCATTTTTCACACTGGTGACCATTGCAGCATCCCCAGGATCATGTGATGAAAATTCAGACGCTTGGCAACTGGTTCATATTTATGACGGTTGCAGTATCCCCCGGGATCATGTGATCCCCTTTTGTGACCTTCTTACAAGCAAAAAGAGTGGGAAAGACACGTTCGCTTAACAATTGACTTACTAATCTAACAACTGCAGTGATTTATTTAACAATTGTGGCAAAAGAAGCCATAAAATGGGGCAAAATTCACTTAACCACAGAAATGTTGGGTTCAGATGTGGTCGTAAGTCAGGGACTACCTGTACATATTGACCAGCAATGAATACTTTGTGGGAGAGTAGAAATAATACTTCCTGGAAGATAATATTCCTGACCTTCTAAAGAAGAATACTGCCACTATAATATCCTATTAAATGTCAAATGGAAGCATGGCACTGCGCTCAAAATAAGGAGCATCTGGTAAGGCTATTTTTAAAAAAGCTCTGTTAAGTTAGCTGAAAAACAGTTATTTATTAGAGTATTTGCATACTCTAGCCACCGAATAACAGCAGAACATGAATTTTGAAGTGTGCCCTATTTTTAATTAGTTGTTCTGATTTGTTCCAAATCCCCACAAACTATTTTACTTTAGCATACTTGTAAAAATAACAAGATTAGAAGGGCAAGAATAAATCCTAAGATTTACTCTCTCCTCGGCAGCTAGTCATTAGAAATTCAATTACACAGGTTCACAAATTGGCACCTGAATTTATTTATGTTACTTTTAACCTGTTGAATTGCCCAGCTATTAGTTTATAAGTCTTGGGGAAGGCATTTGCGTGCATAGCTAACATGGAAACAAAACCTTGCTATCCTAACCTCAAAAACTGCAATTGGCTTTACAATAACCAATAAATAAACAAAGGCTGGGGTGACACTGGCTTTAGGAAGTAAATCCTATCTTTAGAATTATCTGCCTCAAGCGTGTTTAGTGAGCTGGGCCAACATTTGTTATCATTTCCACAGAATCACTGCATCATGAAATATAAATACGCTCTACAGAAACCCATAGAAGGAGATGGATGGTTTAGAATGACAAAAGTTGGCAGAGGGATCAAGTAGAGCTGAAATTTAGAGCTGAGGAAATTGCACAGTTTTAAGTGCCTTCTTCTAAACTTGCTTCCAGCCAATGCCATCCTCCATCCTCCCATACTTTTCTATGTATGCCACAACTGTCTTAACCCCCTTAAAAACAGGCATTTTTTACATATCACCCATCCTTCCCTCCCATCATTTAATTGATTAATTAAACTAATACAAAGACGGTCTTGTTGAGAACTCCAATTTCTTTGCATGTGCTCTCCTCCTTCTTCTTCTTCTCCTTCTCCTTCTCTCCTCCCTCCCTCCCTCCCTCAAAGCCAGTCAGCCGAACAGGAAACAAAAGAGTTTAATTCTGTCTGGTTTCATGAAGAGTTCTGTATGTCAGTAGCTGGAAATCAGCCAGTTCCTTGGACCAGCCACAACAGAGGTTGTTTGAGGGGAACCCTCCCTCCCAAAGCTCCTGAGGTTGGTTTTTTTTTAAAGATAAATAAATAAATATTTGGAGCAAGCACATCATCAGCAAAAAGAAAAAGCAGCTTGTGAACCAGCTCCAAATACCAGCTCAGCGGGGAACTGGCGAAGTGAAGTATCCAACCTGAAAGACAAACAAACAAATGCAGAAGCAAAGTGTGGTGAATGGAAGAATGGGGATTAATTTGAGATCAATATGGTATCTGCCACTTATCTGTTGATGTGAGGGGGTTTGCTAAAGCACAACACTTTCCAATAATAATAATAATAACAACAACAACAAAACAACAACAACAACAACAACAACAACAACAACAACAACAATAATAATAATAATAATAATAATAATAATAATAATAATAATAATAATAATAATAATAATAATAATAATAATAATGTTGGAAGGGACCTTGGAGGTCATCTAGTCCAACCCCCTGCTAAGGCAGGAAGCCCTATACCATTTCAGACAAATGGCTGTCCAGTCTCTTCTTAAAAACTTCCAGTGTTGGAGCATTCACCGCTTCTGGAGGCAGGTTGTTCCACTGGTTAGTTGTTCTAACTGTCAGGAAGTTTCTCCTTAGTTCTAGGTTGCTTCTCTCCTTGACTAGTTTCCATCCATTGCTTCTTGTCCTGCTTTAAGGTGCTTTGGAGAATAGCTTGGCTCCCTCTTCTTTGTGGCGGCCCCTGAGATATTGGAACACTGCTATCATGTCACCCCTCACCCTTCTCTTCATTAAACTACACATACCCAATTCCAGCAACTGTTCCCTATATGTTTTAGCCTCCAGTCCCCCAATCATCTTTGTTGCTCTTCTCTGTACTCTTTCTAGAGTCAAGGGGAAGCAAAAATTCTAACTTGCTGTGCTCTTAGAGGGCCTGGCTTAAGCTATGAGACTGACAAATAGGTCCAACAGAATTCTCCTTCTCTGTTTGCTATTCCTGTCCCCCACCCCCACCTCCCCAATCCATCCCCAGCCGAGTTAAACCAGACGTTTGTTTCAGATGCTTGGCACTGCTCGCAACATACCTCCGCACCATCGAGGTTATTTGTGGATCAAAGCTGAGGTGTGCATATGAGGAGGTGCAAATTATTAGTGCAACGATAAGAATTAAGACTCCTTGAATTTACCAGAGACAGGAAAATGACCCTATTTCAGATGAATTTTTCCCTGCTCAAAAGAAGATTAGATAGGAAAAAAATCATCTGCACCCAATACTGTATTGTCAATGAATATAAAACACACATGTAACTCCTCAAATGCGTGTGCGCGCGCACACATGCAGAGGGAGAGGGAGAGGGAGAGGGAGAGGGAGAGGGAGAGGGAGAGAGAGAGAGAGAGAGAGAGAGAGAGAGAGAGAGAGAGAGAGAGAGAGAGAGAGAGAGAGAGAGAGAGAGAGAGAGAGAGAGAGAGAGAGAGAGAGAGAGAGAGAGAGAGAATACTTTGTTCTAAATTAAAACACGGGTCTATTTATTCCGTTCTATTTTACATCAACCTTTGGAAGACCTGAAACATCAAGTGAGAGACAGATTGCCATGAAGAATATTTATGTGGTTGCTAAAAATGAGGACAACTTGTTGGCATGTAATTAATCAATCAATGAATCAATCAATTTTACATCGGGGCACTGAATCTGTGTTCCCCCAAAGTCCCTCCAAGTCTTGCCACTGAACTGTAGTCTCTTTTTTAATGGATGGCTATTACATAGATAGTAACCATACTAAAATTAACTTGTTTACATAGAGTTAATGCATTTAAAATTCAATGAAGCTGGAGGAGGGGGGAACTCCTCTGTCATGGGCCCATCCTCTGGAACAGCATTTCCCACACTCACACACACACACACCAGCAAGAAAAGGACAGGGGTCCAGAAAGCTTTTAAAACCTGGCATCTGTCCCAAGCCTGGGGTTAATATATTATTGTATATTTTGTGGAGAGGGCGGCTGTTTGGTTTGATTTGTGTTGCTTTTAAGGTTGTTTTAGTTTGGACTGTCTATTTGGTTTTATGCCTTGAGTGTTTTTATGGATTTATTTATTTTATTTTTTTGGTTTCCTACGCCCCACTGAATCCACTGGAGCTGGGCGGCTACAATAAATTGGAATAAATAAAGTGCCACTCCAATGTTAAATGTGGTCCTTAGATTGGCAAAAAACCCCAAAAACCCACGTGCAACTCTTTTTTATACCATTCTCCTCCACAACTTGGTGCTTTTCCTGTGGGCCGGACTTCAACTCCGAGCAAGTACAGCTGTCCTCGATGTACGATTGTCAGTGAATCCAGAATTAAGGCCAGAAATTCTGGTGGTTGTCAAGACCTGGCCGTGACTGATTTTACAACCTTTTTTTAAGCAGTCGTTAAGTCAACGCCACTGTCATTAAGCAAGGCCCTTTTTTTCAATGGGTGTTTTTTTCCCCTAAACATGAAATCCAAATGCCCAAAAATTATGGATTTATGGGACAGCACAAATGGCTGTAAGTGCGAGGAAACTGCAAAGCGTCCAAAATACAATCATGTCTTTGGGGAGAATAGGTCAGTCATCAGAACTCAGAACTCGGGTCATAAGTAGCTCTGGGGAACACCACTGTAACTTTGAACAGACACTAAGCAAGCAGTTGTTAAGCGAGAACTATGCGTATGGAATGGTTGAGATTAGGGAAGTCTTAAATTCTGGCCTGCAGAATTTATTTGTTCTTGGGAAGAAGTGTCTCCCAGACACTTTTCTGCAGATGAAATATACACATACATACATACATACTGTACATACATACATACATACACATATTAAATACATGATATACTGTCTTTCAAATCCAGATGGCGTCAACACAGATGCATAGTCTAATACAGGAATAGAGATCAGTCACGGTTGGGGATGGTTATTGGTTTGGCTTCTGTTATTTATTTTGCTTTTCCTGGGGATGGTTAATAGGCTTTAAACAATAAAAAAGTTGGATTACTTCTTCTTACTTCCCCTTCTGCTTTTTTGCCTCCCTTTATATTCATTCCCTTTTTACCAGTTCTCCATCTCTCTCAGGAGCCATTCTCCACCGTTGAGTTGACTTGCTATCAACTCACCCTGGATAAGAAAACACTCCATGACATTTGCTATTCTCATTGCTGATACCTATCCTGACTCTATTGCTTGTATTCCCAAGTCACTGGCAGTCACCGGTCTCTCCCCCCCCCCCCACACACACACACACCACGGAATTGTGTGAAAAAGCCTACAGATTTTATAGGTTGAGGTTATGGACGGCCAGTATTGGATGTGCTTCAAGACGGTGCAGCTAATGAGAACCTAAAGGCTAGGACAAGGTAAGGACAGTGTCAAGGGACAAGCGGAAAATAAATATTGTCAGGGCATCTTTGTGCCACGGTTAAATGCACAGCCATGGAACAAAAGTGCTGCTGACACTGAGCAGCAAAGAAGAGAAATGTTGGGGAAGATTGAAAAGAAAATCATATTAAGTAGAAAGGGACCAACCCCAACCCATGAAATTTTAACAAAATAATCATTCTTTAGACTTCCAAGAAAATCAGCCTTCAGCACCCCTGGCTGTACTATAGCTTAAACCTGCTTTTGTGTGTGTCTTCTCCTTAACAAAGGAGGAAAAACAACTGACATTTTAAAACTGTCTGGAAGTGAGTAGAAACGTACACCGGCAATAGAAGCAGTCCTGGACTTAGGACCACAATTGAGTCACACTTTTCTGTGGCTAGGCAAGACAGTTGTTAAGTGAGGTTTGCCCCATTTTACAACTTGTTTTTTTTGCCACAGTTGTTAAACGAATCACTGCAGTTGTTAAGTGAGTAACATGGTTGTTAAGGGAATCTGGCTTCCCCCATTGACTTTGCTTGCCAGAAGGTCACAAAAGGGGACCGCGTGACTCCAGGACACTGCAACCGTCATAAATATGAGTCAGTTGCGAAACGGCCGAATTTTGGTCACATGACCGTGGGAATGCGGCAATGGCCGTCACTCTGAAAAAAGGTCAGAAGTCACTCTCTTCAGTGCCGTTGTAACTTGAAACAGTTACTGAATGAATGGTTAAGGACTAGCTATTCAGGGATAGGCAACCTCGGCTCTTTTATGACTCATGGACTTCAACTTGCCTTGGTGGAGCAGTGAGCTAATGCCTCCTTAAGTAACACCAGCTGCCTGCAATTAGTGCAGGTTCGAGTCCCACCAGGCTCAAGGTTGACTCAGCCTTCCATCCTTCCGAGGTAGGTAAAATGAGGACCCAGATTGTTGGGGGCAATTAAGCTGACTTGACTTTGTAATAATACCGCTTGGGTGTGTGTGTGTGAAAGCCCTAACAAGCAGGCATATACATAGAATGAAGGCTACTGCTAAGCTTGTCAGCCGCCCTGAGTCTCTTTGGAGAAGGGCGGGATATAAATGGAATTAAAATAAAAAAATAAAAATAAAATAAACTCCCAGAATTCCTGAGTCAGCTATGCTGTTGAAGTCCATGAGTCATAAAAGAGCCGAGGTTGCCTACTCCTGACCTATATCATAAGTACACCTGCTAGTCATTACCAAAGACACCCCATCCCTTCTTTTCCCAACAGAACTGCAATATTGCAGAATGTATTTATCATTTTTTCCTTTCCAGCATTGCTTCTAAGCGGAGTATGTCCAACGTTTCTACTTCCAATATTTGAGGGGCTGCCACAACGAAGAGGGGGGGAGGGTCAGACTATTTTCCAAACCACCAGAAGGCAAGACGAGAAACAGTGGCTGGAAACCAAGCAAGGAGAGAAGCCACCTAGAACTAAGGAGAAATTTCCGAACGGTGTGAGCCAACAACTGCTGGAAACAGATTGCGTTCAGAAGTCGTGGGGTCTCCATCACTGGAGGCTTTTAAGAACAGACTGGACAGTTACTTGTCTGAAATGGTGTAGGGTCTCCTGCTTGAGCAGGGGGTTAGACTAGAAGACCCCCGAGGTCCCTTCCAACTCTGCTATTCTACGTTCAGAGTGGCACTCAAATTATACCGTTTTTGCAAAGGTGGCGATTAAAAGACAAACGGGCTGGGGGAGGAAAAAAAATGGATAGGAAGAGTGAGAGAAGAAAACCTCACAGGAGCCCCCCCCTCCTCACGAACAGAAAAGAACTTTGAGAGCATCCTCCACCGCAGGTGCTATTTCTCAGCCCTTCGCGTAAAAGAGCTGACTTTGTTTTCACTTCTAAAAATAAAGGGTTGGCGACTTGAGAAGATCAAAGAGGGACCAGCCTTTCTTCTCGCTAACTCACAGCCCTGAGCAACTTGCGTCCCCCTACCGAGAAAGCGTGCCGGCAGAATCGGAGCAATTGCCTTAAGCCTAAAATGAAAAGGACCCCCCATCTGGAAGAGGCAGAGTGTGTACAGCGCTCATCTGGGGGGGGGGGCTTTTTTTTTTGCAGTAATAGGCCGCCCTACGCAGAGAGTGCTCTGCCTTCTGCCACAATTTGCAACAATAGAACTTTGTGGCTCCCACCCCAACGATGCTTTCTAAAGTCGCGGCCTGCCGGGATCCCAACTTGACAAGTGAAGATCATAGACTAGAGATGGTGCACTAAGCTCCTCAAAGTGTACCATTAATTCCGAGTGAAAAGCTTTCCGTCATTCACACAGAGATAAAAGCAGAACTTTCCCCAGCAATATCAACCTGGGGGGGGGGCGGGCGGGATGGTCTTTCTGTACAGCAAAATCCAAACAGAAATGGGTTATGGGGAAAGAAACAGTATGGTGACCTACCTTGAAAATAAACCTTGGCTACGTTCCAGCTCTCTTAGTAGCTTTACTAGGAAGCCAGACTGTTCACTTAAGTACCCTCTAGTGTAAGAACTTGATTTGGTATTAATTCTCTGTGGAGTCTCTGTCCCAGCACTTTAAAAGATGTTGGGGTTCAGGCATTGGTGGGGTGAGGATGAACAGAGGAAACTCAACCTGTGCCCCACAGCTTTCTTCTTAAGAAAGAGATATCTGAAGTCATCAAGAAGGGGGCTACGAAAAGCTTTGTAGATTGGAGAGAGGGGGAGAGATAAAGAGAAGAGAAGAGAGAGAGAGAGAGAGAGAGAGAGAGAGAGAGAGAGAGAGAGAGAGAGAGAGAGAGAGAGAGAGAGAGAGAGAGAGAGAGATGGAAAAGGATAACAATCACACCATAAATGTATAATATCTGATAGCAGGGAGCATTTCCTAATGGAGAGGACTATTATTAGACGGTGGAATTGGCCACCCAAGAAAAACAGTGGGTACCCTGTTGCTAAAGAAATAGGACATCAAGGTCTACAGTACTTTGAGCTATAAGAAAATTAAACACTATAAGAGGGGATTATGATTTTTTTTCCTCTTTCAGATTTGCCTCCTTCTTCTCTAGGAATGCCTTGATCACAAGATAGCTGGGTTCGTGCAACAGACCAAAAATGAGGGTGAGTACTTAATAGGGGAGCAGGTTGTGCACCTTCAATCATGCCTGATATCACTTAGTTGCTTGCGTAGCATGCTGAAGTGAACACAACCACTGCATTGTTAGTGTGGGCTTAGCATGTTGTGTGAAGTATTAGGCCCAAAGAATCAGGATCGTTTATAAAGTTGTAGCATAGAAGAGTTATTCAAATCTATACACAAGAATCTAGTCAACTAACTAAATTAGTGCTAGGTAAAGGTCAATGGAATTCAGGGCGGTGTGGGGCTGGACTTGAATCTCTTGTGGCAATGCAAGGACTCTAAATTGATGACGCATTTAACTCCACCCCTCAACTCTGTCTGCTCTTCTCTTCATGAAGTCAGCCATTAAGAGAGGTTGTCACTTTACAAACCCATGCTTTTCTTCCATTGAAATTGGGGTGCAACCTAAAGGAAATCCACAAGGTCCAGTGGTTGGCACATTTAATTCAAATGGCTGATGCCTAATCTTTTTGGCTAGCCCAAAATGACGAATCTGGGCATAATGTTTACATCTCTAGAAATGTGCCTTTGCTAAAGAGAATTGTCCATAGTTGCTTTATCTACCAGAAGGATGTGCAATTACCTTGACTGATTCTATTCACTCATTTCATCAGATGTCTTTGTAATTCCAGAAGCTCAAGGCGGTTGATGAAAATCCAACTAACACGGGGATAGGAAACCTTGGCTGTTTTATGACTTGTGGACTTCAACTCCTAGATTTCCTGAGTCAGCATGCCTGGTTCAGGAATTCTGGGTATTGAAGTCCACAAGTCATAAAACAGCCAAGGTTCCCTACCCCTGAACTAACATATTAAAAACATTCCAACTATAAAACAAGTTTAATTAGGCTGCTGTGAGATACACCTGCATGATAGCAATCCTATCTATCAATTAGAAGGGTTTTTTTAAAAAAATGTTCACTCAGAACTGAAGAAGCCTCTTAGATGAGAAGCAAAAACCTCTTCAAGGAAAAAACAAAGAAAGTCCAGATGCTTTTTTAAAAAGCACCTTTTTATTAATATTCATCTCAAACTATGGTTCGCCATGCCCGATTCTCAAAAGAACAAGGGAAGACCGAAGGATGTCATATTCATATATACAACTCTACAGACCATAACTGAGTTTACCTAAAGTTGGCTTATTCAGTGGCGTAGCGTGGGTTGTCAGCACCCGGGGCAAGGCAAGTAATTTGCGCCCCCTAACCTGCTGGGCGGCCGCTGCACTGTCCCTCCCCCAGATAGTCCCTCGCTCTCTCTACGCACCGCACCGCACGCCTGGCACACACACCCCTCCACAGTGGCCGGCGACCCGGCAGCTCGGATCGGATTCGCACAGCCAGCACTGCAGTGAGAGAGAGTGAGTGAGCCAGGCAGGGGCAGAGAGCTGCGAGTGCGAGCGCGCCCCCCCACCCAGATGTTGCGCCCGGTGCGGCCGGCCCCCCCTGCACCCCCCACGCTACACCACTGGGCTTATTTGCTTTTGGTTGAACCTATTGTAAGAACCTAATTGTTAGGATTCTCGTTATGTGTTGTGCAAATACAGCCAATGAAGATTTTTGTTCCTCAGACAATGATTAAGAAAACCATAACTGAATATATGACAGCCAAACATTTGAGAATTGCATTTAAGACACAGCCAAATGAGAAAAACCTGTTAAGGATTTTAAGTTTCCCTACAGATTGCTGCATGCAGCCAAATATTAGATGATGAGCAATAATCATAATAAAAAAACCTCACAAACTAAAGGGTCAAAGTTCCATAGTTTTCTGGCTACCAGAGAAAATCTAGTCTCTTGTGTCCATTAAACCAACTTATGGTTTCATGATGAAAAATGGGTAACCCTTTTTTATACACAGGTAGTCCTTGACTTATGACCACAGCTGAGCCCAGATTTTACATTGCTAACTGAGGAATTTGTTAAGTGAGCTTTGCCCCATTTTTACGACCTTTCTTGCCACCGTTGTTAAGCGAATCACTGTAGTGGTTGAATTAGTAACACGGCTGTTAAGTGAATCAGGCTTCTCTCATTGACTTTGCTTGTCAGAAGGTCACAAAAGGAGATCACCTGACTGTCATAAGTATGAGTCAGTTGCCGAGCATCTGAATTGTGGTCACGTGACCCTGGGGACGCCGTCATGGTTGTAGGTTGAAAAACAGTTACATTTTTCAGTGTCGTCGTAAGTTTGAGCGGTCAATAAACAAACTGTTGTAATGCAAGGACATTCCTGCAGGCGAAAACAAACTGAAACAGTCTCTTAACAAAGGCCATTCCAGAAGAATGATCACTCAGACTATAAAAATCAAGACAATCATTCTAAATCATCTAGTCCTGTTAAAATGTAACTTACCAAAATTAAAGGTTTAGGCTTCCTTTTTCCTACTAATCGCGGGACCAATAGAATCCATGCTTGCAAATGCTATTGAAAATGGAAAAGAAAGAGAAAGAAAGAATTTAAGTTGGGATATAAAATTCAAAGCAATTGTTAAAAGCATACTTCTCATTAACCCTCCCCCCCCTTCTCTCTCTCTCTCTTATTCTGTTATGCAAAGCAGGCAAATCAAAACAATTGGATTTGCACAACATTTTAAGCTAAACCACAATGAAACAAACTACAGTGGGTTTTAGTCTAATCAAAGGTACAAGTACAGATTGGGCGAGACCCAGCTCAACTGTGAGAGGGGACTTTGGAGCAACTGTGAGAGGGGACTTTGGAGTCCTAGGGGAACGATCACTTGACTATGGGCCAGCAGGGTGCAGCAGCAGCCAAAAAAGCTAATGCAATCCAGGGTTGTATAAACAGAGGCACAGAATCAAGATTGCGTGAAGCAGTAGTACCGCTTTATAAAACCCACACCTGGAATACTGCAACCAATTTTGATCACCATACTACAAAAAATGACGTTTGAGACTTTGGAAAGAGTTCAGAGAAAGCAACTAAAATGATCAAAGGCCTGGAGACTAAAGCATATGAAGAACAGCTGCAGGATTTGGGTATGACTAGACTAAAGAAAAGAAGAAATAGGGATGACATGATAGCAGTATTCCAGTATTTGACGGGCTGTCACAAAGAAGAAGGGGTCAAACTATTCTCCAAAGCACCAGAGGATAGGACAAGAAACAACGGAAGGAAACTGACCAAAGAGACAAGCAACCTGGAATTAAGGAGAAACTTCCTGACAGTGAGGACAATTAATCAATGGAAAAGCTTGCCTCCAGAAATCATGGGTGCTCCATCACTGGAGATTTTAAAGAAGAGACTAGACCAGACATGTCAAACACAAGGCCCGGGGGCCGGATCCGGCCCGCGAAGTGGTTTCATGCGGCCCGCAAAGCCATCCTGGAAACAGCGAGGGAATGGCCCCCGCTGCCTTGGCCCTGGCCCAGAGACCCTCCTTCTGCCAGAGACCCTCAGATCTGTCCCACTCCTGCCCAGGCCCCCATAGGCACCCTTGATGCGAATGATGTAGAGTTGGCCCACCCAGTAGGCCATACGCACTCTAGCCACGCCCACCCAGTAGGCCACGCCCAGCCTGGCCACACCCACCCGGCCCCCTGAGGGCAACTGCAATGCTGATGTGGCCCTCAATGAAATTGAGTTTGACACCCCTGGACTAGACACTCACTTGTCTGAAATGGTATAGGATCTCCTGCTTGAGCAGGGGGCTGGACTAGAAGACCTCCAAGGTCCCTTCCAGCTCTATTCTATTCTAGTGGGATATGGGGCCATATAAAGCCAGCATCCAAACACTGCTGAATTATTATTTGTGGTGATTAGTAATAAAGAGAGTGATGGTCTGCTATTCTGGCAAAGATTCTTTCCTTATCTGATACACAACCACATTAAGAAAGTAAACTCAACCTACAAAGGCAAAAATAAATTATTGTTGGAAGATGCAAAGGCCCGATAATGTCATCTGTGTTCAACAATCACAGGCAACGAAAACTTAAAAGTGCATTTTTGGAATAAAATTTAAATATCAAATTAAATCAATTAATATTCACTCTGGTTCACTGATTGTTGTTTCCTGGTCTCTCAAGAGAGATAGAAGAAGAGATGGAAATTCCTCCCAATGTCGTATAATACGTTTGGACTTAGAGCAGTCTTATTTAAATCCAAATAGTTTTTTCCCCTCTCCTTTTGTACTCATCCAAAGGACACCTTTGCCAAACACATCCCTTGCTATTTGCAAACACATTTTTTAAAAATGCATTTAAAATTCTCTTTTTAAAAAAATGGCCCTGAATGGCCCTAAAATGATGTCTTCCAAGAACAGTTCACAAACAAAAATTTGTGAACAGGGAAAGCAGCTCAGCTGACAAAATGTTCCAGGTTGTTTTTTTTTAAATGCTGCTAAATTAATCACTGCGGTTAGGGAGTTGGAACTGCTGTTAGCTAGAAAGAAACCAACATACAAAATGTACTAGATGAAATTTCCCAGATTTTTTTTTCTGCACGAATGAAGTCACCCTGGTAAGAAAAAAAATATATATAACAAGAAGAACTGTCCGTTGTGAACACATTGTCCAGAGAAGGAATTGAATTAAAATGCTTTATATATCGATGCTTCTCATCCTTAGCAACTTGAAGATGCGTGGACTTCAACTCCCAGAATCCACAGACAGTTCTCGACGTACGACCACAATTGAACCCAAAATTTCTGTTGCTAAGTGAGACATTGGTTAAGTGAGTTTTGCCCCATTTTATGACCTTTCTTGCCACAGTTCTTAGGTGAATTACTGCAGCTGTTAAGTTAGTCCCCTCTTGGCTCTTTGCTGGTTGGAAAGTCGCAAAAGCTGATCACGTGACCCCGGGACGCTGCAACCGTCATAAATGTGAACCATTTGCCAAGTGTCTGAATTTTGATCATGTGACCACAGAAGAACGCCACAATGGTCGTAAGTGTGGAAAATGGCCGCAAGTCACTTTTTTCAGTGCTGTTGTAACCTGGTGCAGTCACTAAGTGAGCTGTTGTAAGTCGAGGACTATCTGTGTTGGCTTGGGGATTCTGGGTGTTGAAGTCCACACATCTTCAAGTTGCTACGGTTGAGAATCATTGGTCTCCACGATCCTATTTGACAAGAAGAGGAATTATTACGGTTGGTCGAAAAATCAGCCCGATGTTTAGATTGGACCTGTCATTTCTGTCCACCTATCAAGTCCTTCCCAGGATAGATAGATGGTGCAGTTTGATGGTGTTAAAGGTATTGCTGGAGGATAATTCTTTACTTGTTCTGAGTAAAACATTTTGCAACTGACTGATGGTAAATTGGCAATCCTGATGGTGTTCAAGTGGCACTCCAGACATTTTCGAATTGCATCCAAGGTGCCTATATTTGCTTTCTTTTAACAACAACAACAACAATAATAATAATAAAGTTGGAAGGGACCTTGGGGATCATCTAGTCCAACCCCCAGCTCAGGCAGGAAACCCTATACCCTTTCAGACAAATGGCCGTCCAGTCTCTTTTTAAAACTTCCAGTGTCGGAGCATTCACCGCTTTTGGAGGCAGGTTGTTCCACTGATTAATTGTTCTAACTATTAGGAAGTTTCTCCTTAGTTCCAGGTTGCTTCTCTCTTTGGTTAGTTTCCATCCATTGCTTCTTGTCCTAACTTCAGGTGCTTTGGAGACTAGCTTGACTCCCTCTTCTTTGTGGCAGCCCCTGAGATATTGGAACACTGCCATCATGTCACTCCTCATCCTTCCCTTCATTAAACTGGACATACCAAATTCCAGCAACCGTTCCTTATATGTTTTTCCACAGCTGTTTTATTTCTATTTGCAGGACTTTATGTTTTGTGATTTTTCTGCAGTTGTCTTCTATTCTGCTGTCTCCAGGTTTTCCAATGTCCAGCATCCAACAGAAATTTTGTGGTTATAAATCATGGACATTCCACTAAGAGATGCAAAGCGATTTCGCAGTTTTATCGGTTGCATGCATTAAGAAGTGACATCTCTCATTTTCACAAATGGAGGTGCTTGAATTTCCTCCCCACCTTTTCTCTCCTCTGGATTTACCGCTTAGGAGCATTAAAATGTCTGAAACAGTTTACATCCGCCATCACAGTAGGAATTTGCTGGGGGGATAAAGAAGCTTGTAATTGTGATTCTAAAACTAGCCCTACATGCTTATAGTAGCGCTTTTTAAGAAAAACGTCTTAAGGGCTTTACTAAGCTATAAAGTGCCTTCGAACAAACTTAAGAATGATATAACTTTAGAAGGATGGGGAGAGAGTTTAATCTCCTAGTAATTTATAGAGAGAGGATTACCCACTCCTGATAGTTATAATGCAAAATTCTCATCCTTAATACCGGGAAAATGAAATATAAATTGAGAAGGGACTAAGACAAGATCTCCAAAATAAAGAGAGAAGCAGCTGTGGTTTGTTGAATGGTTCCTTCCACAAACATAACATCGATTGTCTTCTTCAATATTATAATTGACTGTGAGAAGCGTTACACTTAGGTTTTGGTGGCCATGCCAAAGCTTCACCCTTTTTAAATCTTGTCACCCAAGCAGTTCATGATAGGAAATAACAGCTATGGTAAATGACCCATAGATTTGGTAGATCTATCATAGATATGCAAATTTTTGGTTGCAAACATCCAAACAACCACAATACACTACACGGAGCCAAAAACACAGATAATCCTCAGCTTATGACTAATTGCTTAGTAACCACTCAAAGTTACAAGGGACCCCTCAAAAGATACTTATGAATGAATTTCAAAAATTTGACAGCTATATGCGTAAGTACACTCCCGCATGGACACGTGATCACATTTTGGATGCTTGGTATTAAGTATTGGGTTCTGACATGTAGAGAAGATGCCAGGCAGATGAGTACAAACAAGCTAATGTTTTATTAGCAGCCATTATCAGTACTGAGGGGTTAGGGATTACAAGCAAGCTTATATACGTTCGTTCAACCAATCGGATTGAACCTAACAATCCCGCCACTAAAACTCCCACCAGAACTGTTAGAGTTCAAACATGTGAATAGTTGTTTCCCAAAACCTAATACACAACACTTGGGAACCAGGCACTGCTTGAAAAGTCCCACAGTCACATGACTAAGAATTTTTATTTTTATTTTTTTGCCAGTTTCTGGCTTTTACTCCAATTTCCGGCAAAAAAAACACCAAACCCACCCATTGGATAAAATCGATTTGCTTACATGACTGTAGCATTCGCTTCACAACTGCCACAAAAGAAGTCATAAAATTGGGTCCAGTCACATGGTAACCTGCTTAACAACTGCAAGGACTTATGACTGTAATTCCAGACTTAGTTATGGTAATAAGTCAAGGAGTGCCTTTAAAAGAAGGGTTTTAAAAAAAAACCCCACTCTTTGCCATTATTTAGAGGGCATTCAGATGTTTGCAGCAAAGAGAAGAATCCCGAAAATGCTTTTTCACAAGGCAACTGGACTTTTGTTTTTCCTTGAAAAGTTTTGCTTCTCTTCCAAGAAACGTCTGAAGTTCTGAAGAAGCTTCTTGGAGGAGAAGCGAAACAAACTTCAAGGAAAAACAACGTCCACTTCCCTCTTGAAAAAGCCCCTTTGGGACAACCATCACCTGGATGACCTGAGAATCTCCATAGACAAAGAGGGGAATGCATGCAACTTTAGGCTGGGTTGAGGCAGAGAGATTGCTTGCAAGTCACCCTGTGAACTTCCATAGTGAGGGTGGACATGATCCTGGCTTTCCCTTCTTCTTCTGCCACACCACAATATTAGAGCATCTCCAGATATATACCAGCTGACTGAATCTAGACCGGCGGTTGGTACATTTTCAAATAAGTGACATCTCTAGCTAAAAAAAAAATGCAATCAAGAAGCAAGGCAGAGTGTGAGAAATCTGCCACCACCTTGAAGATTTTTTTTAAATATTACTTCACCCTGCCATTACATGCAACTTTTGATGTGAGGATAAAAGTCAGAATTCCACTCGCATCTCCCTTCCCCAACCTTGGCCAATTTTCCATCACAGCAGGTAAGCGGTAGAAAAGATTGGAGCTCAAAATCATGTTCAAATATTTAATTCTGAATGCTGTAAGACTCTCTTCCGTTAATAAGCTTCATGATGAAAAAAAATATATGGGCCTGTTTATAAGTTAAGCTGCTGCAAATTTAAGCATTACCCAAGGGGTTTTTCAAACATGCTTTGGTAAAGCATTTTAAGTTGTCAAACAAAGACCCTTATTTTAACCATTTATTTATTTGTAAAATATTTTAGGGGACAAACTTCCCCTACTTCTACCGCAAGACGTGGCCTTCAAGCGACATCCCAAGTAGGATGGTAGAGCCAACAGCAAACCAAAGTGTAGAAGAAAAATAATATTCAAATTATATGGTATTATTTAAATACAATTCGTATGCTTTTTCCTCATACATCTAATGCCTACCACACACACACACAAATCATCATTCTTTGGCAAAATAACTGGCTTTCACCAACCATATATGATGGGGCAGTTTTCTTCTAGTGGAGGGTTTGCCAACCTCAGCAACTTTAAGATGTGTGCACTTAGAATCATGGAGCTGGAGAGACCTTGGAGATCTTCTAGTCTAACCCGTTGCTAAGCAGTAGACCTTATCATCACAGACAAATGGTTGTCCAATCCTTCCTCAAAAACCTCCAGTGATGTTACATCCACAACTCCAGGAAGCAAGCTGTTCCATTAGTTAATTGTTCTCACCGGTCAGGAACTTCCTTTTTAGTTCAACCCCAGAATTTGTCGGCTGGGAAAGTCTCGGAGGTAAAGTCCGCACATCTTAAAATGGCCAAGTTTGAAAAACACTTTTCTAGTGGGTATAGATTTGAATCTTTCTTTCTGTTTTCCGATTCTTCTGCAATAAAAAAAATAAGGACTATTTCCTCTCCATTGCCACACTGGGACCTTTTCTGCCCTTTGTGTGTTATCACTATGCTGTTTTCATGGATGAGTCTGGGGAATGCGGTACGGCGTAAGAATATTGGATTTTGTAACAGCTGTGCAAACAGAAGAAAATAAGCACTGGTGATAGAATAGGGATTTAAAGCAAGGATTCCGTTCCAAGTCGGTTTGCTTCAGGATGGTTTGGGGCTACACAGCCTGCTGGCCATTGGCAACTGGTTGCCTTTTTTCTTTTCTTTTTTTTAAGTCCTGCTGAATGAAATTCTTAGCCTAGGTCAGTGATGGCAAACCTTTTAGAGACCGAGTGCCCAAACTGCAACCCCAAACCTATGTATCGTCGGGTGCTGGGTGAGCGTGGCCCATTGAGTGGGCGTGGCTGCAGTGGTAATGGCAGACTGGGTGGGACTAAAAAGTTCAATCAATCAATTCCAACTTTGCAAGATCTTTTTTTTCCCCCGCGAGAAGTTGAAATTGATTGAACCTTTCTTTTTTTTTTGCACATGGCGGTGGAGGCCTAAAGCGAAAAGGTTTTATAAAACTCAGCTGAAGGCCTAGGACTGGGGCAACGGCGTGCGTGCCCACAGAGAGGGCTCTGCGTGGCACATGTGTCACGCGTGCCATAGGTTCGCCACCACAGGCCTAGGTTTAGCAACTGCTTGTCCACTGCTTTTGAAAGGTAGTATAATCTCGGGGTCAGTCCCTATAACAGTATCCATATTTATGCTCTCCTCACAACAGCCTTAAATTAGAGGGCTCTTCTTGTAACATGCTCAAGCACAAATGCACCACTGGGAATATCAAAAAAGTGAGGTTTACAGGAATATCTGAATATTGTTCTGAACCAGCCCTCTTCTCGCAACCCCTAATTAAGAGAAGAGTCTGGAAAGCGTCCAAGGCTAAAAGGCTTCTGCCAAGATTTAATTACGCAGTTAACAAAAACACAAGAGCTTGTCTTCTCAAGCGGAAAAGTTGCTTTCAGCAACCAGCCCCTCCCCAAACACTTCTTTTATAGAGAGCTCAGGGCGTGGTCTCCCTGTGCCTCCTCCCGAGGAGTCCCATAGTCTTTCTTTGTTTGTCCCTGCTCGTCTGCCTCCTGCGTCGGGCGTCCTTGAACAGGGCCAGCTGTGGGTCATCATCCTCCGCACTCTCGGGCTCACACAGCTGAGAAGAGGTCCCCGGCTGAGGACTCTGCAAAGCCTCCAAATCATCATCAGCCGGTTCGTTTCCCTCCTCCCCCACATCTGAGTCCTCCGATACATCGGACCCGGCTGTCGGACCCACAGGCTGGCCCTGAGTCACAACACTATCCCGCACCGCAGGGCCCTTCCCTTGGGTCTGCCGATCCGGATGCGGGCTGAAAGCAAACTGTTCTGAACCAGCCCTCTTCTCGCAACCCCTAATTAAGAGAAGAGTCTGGAAAGCGTCCAAGGCTAAAAGGCTTCTGCCAAGATTTAATTACGCAGTTAACAAAAACACAAGAGCTTGTCTTCTCAAGCGGAAAAGTTGCTTTCAGCAACCAGCCCCTCCCCAAACACTTCTTTTATAGAGAGCTCAGGGCGTGGTCTCCCTGTGCCTCCTCCCGAGGAGTCCCATAGTCTTTCTTTGTTTGTCCCTGCTCGTCTGCCTCCTGCGTCGGGCGTCCTTGAACAGGGCCAGCTGTGGGTCATCATCCTCCGCACTCTCGGGCTCACACAGCTGAGAAGAGGTCCCCGGCTGAGGACTCTGCAAAGCCTCCAAATCATCATCAGCCGGTTCGTTTCCCTCCTCCCCCACATCTGAGTCCTCCGATACATCGGACCCGGCTGTCGGACCCACAGGCTGGCCCTGAGTCACAACAAATATGATGTCCTGAATTAGCTTCCCTACAGGGATGATCTTTTAAGCGAAGCATAACCAATAGTTAGGGTTCCAAAATCCGTGATCTACAGCCAAGTACAAAATGAAACATAGCATGAAAGACATCCCAGGACTCAGTTTTCGCCAACTCATCCTTGGCTGCTCTTTAACCCTTCAAAGACAAGCATCAGCCACCTAGTCATATGAATTTCAAGACTTAGATAATCTCACAGACTCAAGCTGACACAAACGGTTCCCTGACAAATAACTCTATTAACACAATCCCACAAATTAGTCATACGGTCCAGATTAGTTATGAGTTCCAGATTGAAAAACAGCAAATGACCATCAAGTTTCCAGAAGCTAAGCCAAATTGGGGGTTGTTTTTAGAAAAGCAGCTTTTCATTAGAACCTAAGGGTAAATGAGATTCTTGTATTTAGTTGTATCTGACTGTAATTGTAGACTGCAGCATATTTTGAACTAATATATTTAACTTAAATCTTTGAAGAGATTATCTGGCAGAGACAATTGCTTGAGGCATCCTACACTCTGAGACAATTTACAGTTCATCATCCAATTAAGGTATTATCCTTGGAAATCATATTCATATTTGGCAATCCATAGAAATACAATACACAACTGAGAAAGGCCTCTGAATGGCTTCTATGTTGACCCTCTCCCTTTGAACTCAATATGGAGATTATTGAATAATTCCAGAAATTTATTCAATTTATTCAGTTCATAAACTTATATCATGCACAGGTCATAAACATGAGAGAATCTGTGAATTAGCTCAGTGAAAATGAGACAGAACAGTTTTACAACAGTCACATTCAGACCCAACTGATGGAGATACAGTAAGATAAAAACACATGATTGAAAATCAAAACTCAATTATACATATACAAGCAGCTGCTCATGCTTTTCAGTTTTTGAAGATCAGCTCCACCCAACAGCTTTCTCAACCTCTCAACCCCATTTGCTCTCCTTTCATATTTGTTTTACAATGTGAGCCTCACTCATTCTCTCTTATGACTAAACCACCTCAATGTATTTTTTTGCATACTGGACACTGATTGTGTACAGTCTGCCTCAGTTCAGCTCTCATTCATTCTCAACTCCCTCTTCTTGCTTGGTGACAAACAGTTGTCTAGAGCAAAGACTCTAAAGTTGCAGCAAGAAGTCTATGCACAAAAATCTGGTCAACTAAAGTTTAACACTAAATCAGCACCAGCAGATAAGGAGGATTGCATTCCCACTTGTGGGAACGCAAGCACACTAAACTGATGATGCACTTAACTCTGCCCCCCCACCCCACAGTTCTGCTTGATCTTCTCCTGCACAGTTGTTATCCCTATTCAACTTATTTTTAAGTTTGTCTTGACATACCAAAATCTATAATAACTAGAATTACATTCTTATACCCAGTCGTCTTTGTTTCATTTGAATTCCTCACAGCAAACTACCTTAGCTGTCATTTTATACCAACATATGGGTCAAGCACCAGGAAAATCAGGAGACTCAGGCAGTTCAAATGAGTATAATGATTTATTGCAAGCTTAAGCTCTGTACAAGAATCTGACCAACCAATGATCAACGGAAAAGAGCGGGAGATAAGAATGACATTCTAGGTTGGCTGGACTTAGATCTCTTGCGGGCGCACTGGGACTTGTGAGTTACTGTATCATGCGTTTGACCCCTCCTTCGGACTCAGCCTGGTCATCTCCTACATCATGCATGCCTTTGCATTTCTCCCATCTTTACTTAATACTTAACCAAGGTACACAACTTCGTCTCAGTTTTCACCATTTATGTTTAACTGGGAATTGTTCATTTTATTTTCCTCGTCAGATGCAACTATATTGGATACATTAATTTTCAAATCCATACTCCTCATTGTATCATACAATCTAATGTTTACTGCAAATTGCTCCTTGGCCACCAATGTGGCACAGTTGTCTGATAAAAGTACAAATACATTCACACCCGCACCAACACACCTGTAGTCAGATATAAATAAAATAATCATAAAGTGGATCTGAAAAGCTGCCAAGCCATCTTTTTTCTTTGAGGATCTCGCTACAGAATGTTATGTGAGCTAAACATGGGATATCAGGAGCCAGAATGAGTTTAAAATTTTTCCTGCTCATCGGAAAATTTGCCCACACATTTTGCAGACTTTTATGACTGCAGAGTTCTTCTTCTTCTTCTTCTTCTTCTTCTTCTTCTTCTTCTTCTTCTTCTTCTTCTTCTTCTTCTTCTTCTTCTTCTTCTTCTTCTTCTTCTTCTTCTGCTTCTTCTTCTTCTTCTTCTTCTTCTTCTTCTTCTTCTTCTTCTTCCCTCCTCCTCCTCCTCCTCCTCCTCTTCTCCTTCTCCTTCTCCTTCTTCTTCTCCTTCTCCTTCTTCTTTTGCAGATACATTTCAGTTAAGCTTCCTATTAACTGGCTTTGATTCAGGAAAACAGCAAAGGTTCAGTATGGAGTTAACCTAGACTGCAAAATACTCAACAAGCAACATCAAAGAATAAAGTAGGCAGATTATTATCTCCAGATCTAGAGGTACATGGAGACAGAGGCAGTAACTATTTTGCCCCAAAGTCATTTAATAAATAAAGTTTTTCTCCATGGTGATAATTTGGTATGGTTCCCTGACATTTTCAAAAGAAGATTCTATTGTTTAAGACCAACAGATATAAACAAACGAATAAATAAAATTGCTAGTTTAGGGGATTTGCAAGTTCCTCTTAAGGAAACACCAACTAAATATAAGTTAAAATGGTGCGGGGGGGGGGGGAGGACAATTGCATCCAGCTCTTCCTGAATTAAATAGGAAGTGCGGCTAACTCCAAAGGGTAGAAGATGCCAAAAAGCCTTACATGCAATCAGCCCAGGAGAGACAGCTGCTGATGGGGAACAAACTTCAGCTTGCAGGAACAAATTCAGATATAAAAACAGGTCTTAAGTTTGCAGCTGCTTTCCTGCATCTGCCAAGCTGTTGTATCAATTCCAATATTTACCTTCAAAGCCTGGTGTTAATTTTAGATCACAAATATATAAATTAAGAGAATTCAAAATGCCTTCTCTTCCTTCCCCTGGGAAAGCAGCAAAGCCAGCTCCAATCTGCTCCCTCAAACCAGCTGGATCTACAGATGTGTAAGCCATAGTTAAACTATGGCATGTTAAACAAATCTTAATTGGCTGGACTTATATGATGCACCCAGTCATAAATTTATATAAAGTTCAATTTGAACTTAAAAAAAAACCTAACGTGAAGCAAAAAATGGTATTGCGTAGAATACCTGGCTTCAGTCAATGGGTAAGTTAAAGGCAACACCCATCAAGGGGGAGATTGGAGAAATTAAGGGAGGGAGTTGCTTTGGCACAGTATTCATTCATTCATTCATACATACATACATACATACATACATACATTCATTCATTGTTTATTTTCCAAGTCCAAAACATCTTACATTAAAAAAGAAATATATTTAATGTTAGTATAATAATCTAAATTATTATACAACCTGCTCCTATGCCTGAAAAGCTTTTCGATCAGCGTGTGCTACCTGCTCTAACACAAGCCAGTGAAACATGGACACTAAACTCACAATCGATACAAAAGCTACGAATGGTGCAAAGAGTCTTGGAAAGAACCATGTTTGGCATTACCAGGCAAGATAGAAAGACTGGCACATGGATTAGAGAAACAAACAAAAGTATACAATGTCATCAAGAGAGTAAAAGAATTGAAATGGAAATGGGCTAAAGAAGTAGCAAGAAGAACTGGTGGCTGGTGGACCAAGGCACTCATAGAACGGATCCCGCTTGATAAAAAGCATCCTTGAAAGAGATCTAAAACAAGATGGATCAACGACATGTGCAAGTATGGTGGGCCCAGTTGGCAAAAGAAAGCTCAGGACCATATTGGTTAGAAACATGCGGAAGAGGCCTTCATCCTGCAGTGGATAGACAATGGCTAGGATGATGATGATGATGATGATGATGATATGATGATGATGATAATTAAATTAGGAAAACTTTCAATAACTATACGATCAATATAAAAATTCAAACCTAGAAGGAATTTCAAATGGTTATGTGACATTAAATAGCGTTTGAGGCCCAGAATATCACAAAACAGTTTGAGATGGTAAGATCACTGCTTCTTTTACATCAGAGGTGAGAACCCAAACTGAAGTCTTTACACACACACCCCGATTCTGAAGAGGGAGACCACAGACAATTGTTAACACATACAAAAAAGGGGGATGAACTCAGTTTTTTTAGCCCTACCCACCCAACGTCTGCAGAGGAGACATTTAGATGCCCACCACATACGGGCAGCCCTTGACTTACACAACTGGAACCAGAATTTCCCATTTCCAGATGCTGGTGAACTGGAGTTGCACCTGATTTTATGACCATTTCTGCCATGGTTGTTAAGCAAATCACTGCAGTTGTTAGGCGAAACACCTGGTTCTTAAGCAAATCCAGCTTCGTCCGTTGACTTCGCTGGCCAGAAGCCAACGGAGAACATCACAAATGATGATTGCATCACCTTGGGATACTGCAACTGTGATAAATATATGCTGGTTGCCAAGAAACCAAATTTTGATTGCTTGGCCGTGGAGTTACTGCAATAGTCAAGTGCAAGGACCCATTGTAAGTCACTTTTTTCAGCGCTGTTGTGACTTCAAATAATCACTAAATCAAGGACTATCTCCAATGCTGCTGCTACCGCAGGTCTGCCATCTTTTTTTTCCAATGTAAATGATCCCCTCTATTTAGAAAGACACATGAAGATATATCTATATTTAACCTGTATTAGAATGCCTTCTCTCACGTCTAGAGTGATGTAGATACCACAACAACCAAATCTGACAGCCAAAACTGGAACATACACCGTTCCAATCAAGAAAGGACCTGCACAGGAAATAACAGGGTTGGTAACATAGGAGCAGAAAGATAATGGCTTTCTACAACTCATAGTCAAAGAAAAGGCCACGCTGAACATGGATCCAGGTAGTCCCGTTGCCCAGCTATATCAAAGAAACACATTATTTTTAATACCATTAATTAGTGGAACCCATTAAGGTGGAAACAAGGGATAGAATTAATCTCTGGCAACTTGTATGTGGCCGGCATGTGACGTTTCTTCTATTGATTCACAATGAAGGTTGCCATCTGCTGGATCATAATAGCTATTTCCAGCTACTGAGGACAATAAAATGTGGAGTTTACAAGCCTGAAGACCCTGCTTTTCCCCTTCTTGGCACCTGCATCCCAAACTTTCTTTCACCAGTGGAAAAAGGGATCTCTTATCTCTGCAAAATTAGGTTGTCCTTTCAAGAGACCTCAAGGAACAGTCTGCAAAATTTCCAAAGGTCCACGTCCACGTCCAGGAAACGGCCATAAATTCTGTCTACGGTGGTCATGCCTGTCTCCAAAGTGCTTTTTCCAAAAGGCAACTGGATTTTCTTGGTTTTTTTCTTTGAAAACGTTTCGCTTCTCATCCAAGAAAAAGCTAAACTGAAGAAACGTCTTGGATGAGAAGCGAAACGTTTTCAAAGAAAACAAAAAAACAAACAAGAAATCCAATTGCCTTTTGGAAAAGCACCTTTGGGACTGTGACTAATTCTGTGAACCCTCTTTGCTTCATAATCTATACATTCTACCTGCCAAATTCCTTGGCTGCTTGAGGAATCTAATCCAAACGAGATTATCAACTGGGATGGCTGATAATTAACCGGATCAGAATTACACAGAGGAGGATCTGCAGCAGATCTCTGGAATAGCCCTCTTCTGAAGCGGCAGCTTTCAAGGAATGAGGACTTCACCACCCCCCACCCCCCACGCCTGTACATACGGTAACATGTTAATGGTCTTCCAATTCAGCTGATGCAATTTGCATGTTTTTGAAAGCCACAAAGAAATATTTAAACTGCTACCCGATCAAATTGGGCTTGGCCCTCAGAGTGATAAAACAGAGCAATTCTTGCTTGCTGAATGGATAAGTTAGCCCATAGCATCAACAGAGACATCTTCCTGGAAATCTTTGCTTCCTTCTCTGCTTGGACGCTCGGGCTAAGGGATTAAAGAGAGGGCATTTTTCTGCACACAAAATATCCCTTTCCTCTGGGATTTAAATAAGACCATTTTCGAGATCCAGGCCCAACTTTCTGTTCTACAAGTAATGACAGAAGACAGCTGCCCTCTCTCACACATGAGATTCCCAGAGCTGAAGCTTTTTGCAAAATAGAACATATTTTGGGTCCCAGTCTCCATGTGACATCTGCCCCCACAACATGCCTTCTGGGCCTTCAACATGCCTTCCTATCTGTAGCTATCGGAAACTTCTGCGACAACAGATGGACAAATCCGTGCACGTAAAGAAAGCTTCAGCGTATAAATACATGGTCACCCAGCCACAACAATTCACGTTAAATATTTCATTTTGCAAGATGTCCTGTTCTTAGAGGCTAATACAATCATTTCATCTAGAGAAAGTGGAAACTCAGCTCGGCTTTATCATTTATGGAAGGGAGAAGGAATGCATTTACTGGAAGAGGTTTTTTCGCCTATAGGCAGAAGTAGCTCCTAGGAGAAATGGAATGGCATCTAGGAGGAAGTGCATGGCTGGTGTCTAACGAGAAGAAGGATTACGGGTGACATGATAGCAGGGTTCCAATATTTGTGGGGCTGCCACAAAGAAGAAGGGGTCAACCTGTTCTCCAAAGCATCTGAAGGCAGAACAAGAAGCAGTGGATGGAAACTAACCAAGGACAGAAGCAACCTAGAACTAAGGAGAAATTTTCCGACAGTGAGTACAATTAACCAGTGGAACGGTTTGCCTTCAGAAGTTGTGGGTGCTCATCACTCTTCATTTTAACAAGAGACTGGACAACCACTTGTCAGAAATGGTATAGGGTCTCCTGCTTTGACCAGAAGACCTGCAAGGTCCCTTCCAACTCTGTTATTCTGAATTCATCAGTGAAAGAAAATATCAAACAGAGAGTAGTTTCTCCTTTACCTCCCCACTTTATTTCTATAACAATTTCGCTCTTCTTTCAAAATCCTTCTACTTGTAGTAGCAGCTTAGGGTAAGATGTTATTTCTAGTGATGTCATCACAGGTACTTTATAACATACCCCAATGATGCAAACATATTGTAACATGCATCATGATATCACAATGCAAGCCCTGGTCTTACATACTTGCTTCCACCCTTTAACTGAAATATTTGAATTGTATGATTTGAAACATGATGCAGATTTTGTAATTTTCCAGCCCTTTCCCCTCTCTTTAGGGGTGTCACTAAGTTTGTCTTCATTCAGACAGTACAGTGACAAAAATGTATCATCTTGTTTATTACACTACAGCAAATCTAATACACACAACATTAAAATAATACACCCATCCTCTCTCTCTAATGAAACACCAGTATTTCTCGACTTTAGCCATTTTAAGATAT
This sequence comes from Vipera berus, assembly GCF_964194415.1. Taxonomy (NCBI): domain Eukaryota; kingdom Metazoa; phylum Chordata; class Lepidosauria; order Squamata; family Viperidae; genus Vipera; species Vipera berus. The sequence continues at coordinate 10,354,107 of NC_138211.1, read as the reverse complement.
GTGGACTTCAACCCCCAGAATTCCCCAGCTAATTCTCCCACTATTTATAAACTATAATAGCTGGCCTCACCACTGTAAGTACTACATGATAATGTATGGTTTGGGTTTGGCTTAACATAAAAACCTGTTGCTTGAAAAAATTGCATTCCTTTGTGGATTTCTTGTCTATAAGCTAAGAATTCACACTGTTCTATTCCCAATGGCAGTGGTACAGGGCTGAGTCCAAACTGGGGCTGAGGAATAGCTAATGTTTTCCAAAAAAGAATGCATTCTTTTATGCATTCATTGTTCGTTCCCTTTTATTCTCTTAGGAGAACAGAAGTGATCAAGAAATTAAATCCTAAAAAATTCAATTTTCAGTATATCCCAATTTCTGCTCTCAAATATTGATCTCTCTCTCTCTCTCTCTCTCTCTCTCTCTCTCTCTCTCTCTCTCTCTCTCTCTCTCTCTCTCTCTTATTCTAGTGGGAATTTTGATTCCTCACCACCTCGGAAGGATGAAAAGCTGAGACAATCTTGAGCCAGTCAAGATCGAACTGCTGGCAAGCAGCAGAATTAGCCTGCAATACTGCATTCTAACCACTGCGCCACCACGGCTCATCAAGTATCCTGGATAGTTATTCATACATCTATTAAGTTGACTGTTAACAAAACAGAGCCACTAGCTCAGCTTTCCAAATGTGAGTGCATTTTAGTGCATAGCACTCTCCACCGCTGGCCCTGCTCAGGGAGAGCTGAGAATTCAGCCACATCTAAAGAGTCATGGTTTCAGACAAGAGTGTTTCCCTGCCATGTATGGAGATTAGGACCTTATGCTCTATTTTTATTTCCTTCGTTTCATTCGTATCCAGTTCTCAGAGACTGCCTTGACAAGTCAGTGCAGTTTTCTTGGCAAGTTTTCTTGGCTTGCCATTGCTGCCTTCCTAGGGCTGAGAGACAGTGACTGGCTCAAGATCACCCAGCCAGCTTTGAGCCCAAGGCAGGACTAATCCTCACAGTTTCACAGTTTCTAGTCTGATGCTACACCAAACTGGCTCTCTTATAGTCCCTAGTCCAGTGATGGCGAACCTTTTAGAGACTGAGTGCCCAAACTGCAACCCAAAACCCACTTATGTATCGTCAGGTGCCGGATGGGCGTGGCCCATTGGGTGGGCATGGCTGCGGTGGTAATGGCAGACTGGGTGGGGCTAAAAAGTTCAATCAATCAATTCCAACTTTGCGAGATCTTTTTTTTTCTGTGAGAAGTTGAAATTGATTGATTGATTGATTAAACCTCTTTTTTGCATGTGGCGGCCTAAAGCGAAAAGGTTTTATAAAACTCAGCTGAAGGCCTAGGACTGGGGCAATGGTGCACGTGCCCACAGAGAGGGCTCTGTGTGCCACCTGTGGCACGCGTGCCATAGGTTCACCACCACGGCCCTAGTCTATCCCAACACATCAGAAAACATTGAGCCAACACCAGCCTTTACCAGTTGTGAGATCGAAGGCCCAGAATATATGTCATCAGCTATTATGCTCTCTACATGGAACACTGTGGTTCCTTGGAGTACAATTTGCATGGATGTATTTGTGTATCGTACCCACTTAAGAGTCTCATTTTGTGAGATGGTTGGTGATATAAACTTGCTAAATAAATAAAAATAAATAAATAATGCAGTCATCCTACATCTACTAACACCTTGTTCAGACATTTCACAGCAACACAACAATTCCCCAGAGAATATACAAGTGAGAAAATTGCTAAACTGGGACTTAACCAAAGCAGAGCCTGAGTTAAGCATTACAGTTATGTGTACAGGTATGTGTGTTTAAAGACAAATGTCTGTTTGATGACGATTCATTTATATTTTAAGGAATGCAGGTTAGAGGCCACAACTCCCCAATGTATGTCTTTTAGATTAAAAAAAAAAGATAGATAGCATGGTATCTGCTTTCTCTAAACAACTAGGCTCAATTTTTAAAATATTTCCAGAAGAAAGCCTGCAGAAACCAAAGGCAAGACCACACCTGGAATACTGCAACCAATTTTGGTCACCATACTACAAAAAAAGATGTTGAGACTTTGGAAAAAGTTCAGAGAAGAGCAACTAAGATGATCAAAGGCCTGGAGACTAAAACATACGAAGAACGGCTGCAGGACTTCAGTTTGGCTAGTCTACAGAAAAGAAGAAATAGGGGAGACACGATAGCAGTATTCCAGTATTTGAGGGGCTGCCACAAAGAAGAGGGGGTCAAATTATTTTCCAAAGCACCAGAGGGCAGGACAAGAAACAATGTTTGGAAACTGACCAAAGAGAGAAGCAACCTGGAATCAAGGAGAAAGTTCCTAACAGTGAGGACAATTAACCAGTGGAACAGCTTGCCTCCAGATGTTGTAGGTGCTGCGTCACTTGAGGTTTTTAAGCAGAGATTGGACAGCCACTTGTCTAAAATGGTATAGGTTCTCCTGCTTGAGCAGGGGGCTGGACTTGAAGACCTCCAAGGTCCCTTCCAGATTGTATTGTATTGTATTGTATTGTATTGTATTGTATTGTATTGTATTGTATTGTATTGTATTGTATTGTATTGTATTGTATTGTATTGTATTGTATTCTATTGTATTGTATTGTATTCTATTCTATTCTATTCTATTCTATTCTATTCTATTCTATTCTATTCTATTCTGTATTTAAAAAGTTGCCTATTCATCATTCATTGCATAAGATGCAGTGTGGTATAGCTATTAGGGCATTTATCCAAAGCTGGAGAGATTCAGTTTTAGGATAGGGTATCAAGATCTGGACAGCTTGTAGATGGCAGCAAAACCTTAGAAAATTCTTTACTGTTATCTAGAAGCCTAACTGGGTAGTCCTGTTTCAAATCTGATATAAAACATTAGAAGAAGGAGAATTCTTGCTACTTTTCAACCCATTTGAACCAAAAAGCTAGCCTCTCAATCAGAGCACCAAAGCTTTGTTTTTTGAAAGCATCCTTGAGATGTGGAATTCAATGTATTTCTAACTGGAATTTTAAAAAACACTAATTACCAAAATATCAAAGGATAAGCTGCATGGGTTAACAGATACACACTAATGATGATATACTGTGCACTTATTTGCAGAGTTGAAAAAATAAATTGATGAGAGTACAACTCTTTATTACTCACTTTATATTTGATTCTATATATTAATGCAGTCATAGTTTGATTCCAGTGAAATATAGAAGTTACTTGAGAAGAAATCTGAGATTGATAGAAACCCAAGTTGGCATTTTAATAGGCCATTTTCTCATTTATGCTTGATTGAGTTTTGCATTTGAGGATAGTGTAATTTTCTGGCTTGAAATGTAAGAGACTGTAGCCACTGTTCCTAGTTTCATCAAAGTTTCAAGGTAGGTAGGTAGGTAGGTAGGTAGGTAGGAAGGAAGGAAGGAAGGAAGAAAGGAAGAAAGGAAGGAAGGAAGGAAGAAAAAAGTATGGAAAGATATAGTGAATATGGTACAAACTAGATTTAGCTATGTTTTCTTATCTCAGCACTTTTAATTTCATTAATTTATACTTGTCTTCTGTACTCTATGTAATGTTCCTTACATGAAAGCAGATCACGACAGTATGTTAGATATGTCTATATAGTAAACTTAAAGCATAGCCTAAACCAAAGATCTTTATGAAGAAGCTTTGCCAGCATACCAGTTTGCATTATTTTCAATTTGCAAGGGTTTACACTGGCTTCTCATCATAAACCTCTGCATTTTATCCTTTTGTCCAAATCTTGATCTAAATTAGCAGTCCAAAATATTCCACCACTCCCTTCCTCCTGGAAACACTAATTGGGTTGGAAAAATCTACCCAGCTGTAACTAAAACTACTGTGAAGCAGAAGTGGTGTTTAGGGCCAAGGAAAGATCTTGACATTATTAAAGATAATTCAGCAGCAGACTGCCTTTTTATTTTGCTTTCTGGAAATAAAATGCAGACCTTTTCGGGAAATCTCGTGGTGAAGGAACCTTTATACAATCTGTTTGGGGATCATTATCTCAGCTCTCAAATGAGGAGCACTAATTCTGCAGTCATGCGCGCGATCTGCTTCAGGGAAGGAAGAGCATCACAACACAAATGAGTTTAAACCCTTGCTGAGTAGAGGGATCCAAACTAAACCTCCCTGACAATAGTTGTCCAACTTGCCTTGTGTGCATTCACTGAACAGGAGCTGCTCCATAAAGCTGCTCTGTTAGAAACTTCTGTCTACAACTTCCCTGTGTGGAGGCTGGGCGCGCGAGGTCTATTCGGATGCCCTTGAGAGGAAGCTGCATGGTGCATGTAAATAAATAAATAGAATAACAGAGTTGGAAGGGACCTTATAGGTCATCTAGTCCAACCCCCCCACCCACTCCCACCCCGCCCAAGCCGGAGACCTTATGCCAGAGGTCCCCAACCTTTTGGACACCGGGATCAATTCCGCGGAGAGAGGTTTTTCCGCGGACTGGAGGGTGCGTGGTTTTGTGTGCTGCCTGCATCTCGCAGATGGGGCTTTGCTTGTTTGTGTGGATCAGTTGCTGGCATGTCGCAACTGGGGATCCCTGCCCTACACCATTTCTGACAGATGGCAGTCCAGTCTCTTCTTGAAAGCTTCCAATGATGAAGCACCCACAGCTTCTGAAGGTAATCTGTCCCACTAGCTGATTGTTCTCACTGTCACAAAATTTCTCCTCATTTCTAGGTTGAATCTCTCCTTGATCAGTTTCCCTCAGTAATTCCTTGTCTGGCCTTCAGGTGCTTTGAAAAATAGGTGGACCCCCGTCCTCTCTGTGACAGCCCCTCAAATATGTGATAAGGAACTCTCTTGTCTTAGGCTACCTGACTACACAGAGACTTCAGCCTTATAGAGGCATTTAATCAGCAAACGCAAAGGATGAACCATGAAGTTCCAGTTGCTACTTCACTTCAGATCCTCCTGCGCAGAACAAGATGCAGAGCAGGGAACTATAAGGTGATTGAGGAGAAGACACTTGTAAAACTTCTTGCAACTGGCAACTCTAATATTACACATATGGTCTGTACTTCAGGGAGGTTGATAAATACCCAGGGACAAAGTCTGGGTCTTTCTTGTCCGACCAGTTTGATTTTGTGAAAATGGATGGCTCCAGAAGCCTCTTTGGTTAGACTCAAGTGAACACATCCTCCCACTTCTATCCTTCCCATTCAGGGACTAAGAGGATGAGGAATAGAGATTTTGGAGGTTGAATCAATACATCCCCTTTGAGTATGTCCCAAAGATGCTTTTTTCCAAAGGCAACTGGACTTCGTTTTCTTCAAAAAAACAAACAAACAAAACAAGTCCAGTTGCCTTTGGGAAAAAGCATCTTTGGGACAACCATGACCTGGATGATTCAGAATCTCCATATACCCTTTGAGTAGATCTCAACGTCCTGTCCTGTGCCTTCGTGAACACATGCAGCATTTATCATGCTTAATTTTGTTTATTGTTTATCTCCCACTTTTCTGTTTATTCAACGCTTCAAGCAGCTGGCAAATGCAAACTAAAATGACAGGGTGAGGACTTCAGCCACGATTTTATTACAGGCAATTGCGGATTACAATTTTTGCAACCAGAGATCAACTCTCCTTCCCCATCATATTGTGTCTTCTCTCAATTCAAGGGATACCAACATCCCACCCTGATTTTTTTTTCCAAGGGGCTTGTAGAAAAGACGAAAGAAAAACAAGGGAGGGAGAGAGGAATCCCACCCATCCTTGAAACCCAAACTGACATTCTGACCCTTGTCAGAGACAGCTGCCTTCCCCCGCATTCCAGCCAAAAATAATAACAGAAGAGTAGAGAGTGGCTCGAAGGAGACCTAATCTAATCTTCACTGCTTCAGTTTTAAAATATCCTGCTCGGTTTAGGGTTACATGGAGGGATGTGCATTGAGGGAGACAGATCTTTGCGTAAAGGTCCTTCGTGGAAGGTTCGTGTAACCAGAAACCAAAGAAAGCCAGCTCTGTTGCAATCCAAACAACACACACACACACACACAAACACACACACAACTTTTTTCCACAACACTTTCTGAGCAAGCTCTGCTAAAGCTAAACTTGCAACCTCAGTAATTATGTTAATGCCGCTGCATTTTTTATTAAACTATTTATAAACTGTGTTTTATTGTCTAAACCTGTGAAACAAATCTAAGTGTGAGCCACTCCCAGAGTTTCCATGAAAACTTTCCCTCCTGAAATGTTTCTTCAGATATCTACATACCTGGGTAATTACATGCTGAAAAAGGAGGATGACTGTTTGCAAGCCAAAAAATCTGCAATTACTATGGAACAAACTGAAATGTTATTCTTTCCAGGTTGAGGGGTGGGGGGGAGGGACACAGGAGGCATTTCTCCCATGTGAAATAATTAACACGCATATTATATTTTGCTAAATAAACCGGAATACAAAATTATCGGTCATAAATTATATCAAGAAATGTGATCTTCATCTTTCTGTCTTAACAGGAGAGCTGAGCAAATTCTTAAGGATTTTATTCTCATGAAAGAAAATGGGGAAACATTAAACCAAGCCTTGCCCTCTAATTTCTTACTTTAAAACCATACTGAAATTAGTTACTAGGGATGTAAAATGTTTGAACACCCTGAAACAGAATTATTCAAAAATACCAAATCTTATCCTGGGCCATACAGCTTCAAAATGGCTTCCAGAAATAAATTCTTAGAACCAGAAATTTTTTAAGCTGTAACTGGGATGATTTAGATCTGAAACAAGGTCATTTTCTGTAGGGCACCATGTTGAAAACACTTGGTTTGAAGGACTAGTTGGAAGATTTAGGTCTAGAAACTGATTCCAGAATAGACATTTAAGATGGTTCCTAGGAAGAGCAACTCTAGAATCTTGTCTTCTTGGACCTTTCTTTGTGAGAAGATATGCTTCCTCCAGTCTAAGGGGCTTTTCCTACTTGCATCTAGCTATGAAAAACCAGGAGTAGGACCAACTGCTGGAAGGTCCCAATCTCTTCATCCATAAAAGAAACCAACTGGCTGTCCAGTCACATATGTGAGTTGGGTGGCCATAGAAATTAGATGGATGGATGGATGGATGGACTGACTTCTGCTTGAACATCTCACTTCATTATCACCTTCTTTGAGAATTGGTTCTACTGTCAGACTGTTCCTACCATTTCCCTCTTCAGTTAACTGTAACTTGCCTTCTTGGAACAGGATCATTATTTTGTACCCCAAACCCCAGGTTGATACTAATTACTGGTGCCTGCAGTAATGAGTTCCTACCTACAGATCACTCCCTTCCTCAATGTTGCAGGTAGGTTACAGTCCTATTATATTCCTTTCCCTGACATCTTGTAAGCCACCCTGAGTCTTCGGAGAAGGGCGGGATATAAATGGAATTAAAATTAAAAATTAATTAAATCTTTTCTCAAGGTTAAACATACTCAACTCGTTCACTCTCCTAGGACTTTACTTCTGGTCTCCTAAGCATCCTTGTTGCCTTTCTTTTCGCCCTTCATCTGTTCTCTTGCACAACATACAGAACCACACCATTCCTCATTGCAGCTTTACTGCCTGGTAATTTATAGGCCCATAAATCTTATGTTGTTATTCAATCCACTAAAGTTGAACCAACTGGACAGAAAGCTGTGTTTCCCAATGTTTTGCCTGAGGCCACAATAACCAGTCAACTCTGCCTGGTTTATTGCTAGTGTTGAACCCCCCATATTTAATTATTTTATAATCACAACAGCAGTACCTTTTATACCTGTGCTTCCTTCTCCCTATAATACAACAAGGGGTTTCAGTGTCTTAAAGCAAAGAAAGGATGAAGGTACCACCACGATGGAGAAGAAAAAGTGAAATTTACTGAATAGCTTGGTACACCATTATGTAGCATAACAACACAAAGTGAGCATTGGCAGAAAGCTTTGATCACTTAAAAGAGTTGAAACCAGCTCACAGAGGATAAGACTTCCAATGGTGACTATATCCAATTGCTGTAAGTTATCTCCAGCATCAAAAGAGCCTGTTTGGTCTAGTGCAGGGGTCAGCAACCTGAAACAGTGAAAGAGCCACTCGGAACCGGTTCCCTCACAAAAGGAAAAACTGGGAGCCACAAAAAATGTGTGCGCATGTGTGTACATGCGCGCATGTGCAGAACAGGGTTTGACTGAAGAGTGGAGCCAAGGCGAGATATGCACCTACCCTGCATATTTGAATTGATTGGTTGAACTTTTTTAGTCCCACTTTTTTGTTTTTTGGACTTCACATGGCAGAGGACCGGGAGCCGCAGGAGTCGGCTGAAAGAGCTGCATGCGGCTCCGGAGCCGCGGGTTGCAGACCTGTGGTCTAGTGGTTAAGCACGAGGCTAAAAACCAGGAGACAGTGAGTTCTAGTCTTAAGTTAGGCACAAAGCCAGCTGGTTGACTTTGGGCCAGTCATTCCCTCTCAGCACTAAGAAGAAGCTACTGGTGACCACTGACAAAAATGTCACCAGGAATTAGGACTAACTCAAGGAACTATGACCATAACAAGAAATCTTCAGGATCAGAGGCAACAGGTGTCATAACAGGTGCTAGGAAACACAAGCATATAGTTTTGATTCCAAAACTTTTGTTTGGCCAAGATGGGAAGATTTGACCTCATGGGCAAGACGTTCTTCTTATATTTGATGTTCGTTGCTATTCATAAGCATTTTCTATGGATTCCACATCAATGGTTGTCGTCCTCCTTAATACCATAGCATTTATTGCTCTCTGTTTCTCAAATGCAAATACCTGTGCTGTAAAAATAGGTTGGGGAGTAGAAAGTAGGTCACCATTTCTCTGCATAGGATATATACTCTGGCAGTTCACCGAAAAACTAATCTTTGAATCTCCAGAAGACCCACCTCCCATTTCCATGCTAAGATGAAACATTTTGATAAATAAAGTGACGGGTCGCAACCCATCACCTAGGATCTATTACAGAGGCCAAACCATAGTTTAGAATGCCATGGAAACTCAGTGGCCAGGTTCACACCCTAGGTTGTTTGCTGATTTTACCCCTTTTTCTATATTTGTAGAATGCAATGAATCAGAGCAAAGACTCACCCCAAACTCTAACAAAGGGTCGGAGGAACCAAGCTTAACAAGTTACAAGAGTGCAGTTTGAGAAGCCTTTTAATGGACTCGGGTTCAGCTGCTCTGCGAACACAACTGAGGGGAAAGCAAATCAGCAGCAGCTACATCTTCCAGGAGGGCAGCATCTGTTTGTTCAGAAATATTTTTGCACCCTTTCCTGAACATTTGTTGCACAGAGGACAGGTTGTGTAGTGTAGGACCATCACCCCAGGCAAACTCCAAGATCGGATCATCTTTCTCTGTTGTTTTCACTGCAAGTCCGTCTGAATAAAGGCTGTGCAATGTAGCCACGGAGTTGCTGAGATTGAGAAACTCTTGTTCAGATTTGCTCTCGGCCAGGAAATCTGCTCTGAGCAGGGTGGGGGGGGGGTCTAGCTGCTCCCTGGGTGCTGGCTAGCCTATCTCCAAGGGCTGCGCTATAAACAAGCCTGGCATCTGTGGAGGAAGGGCAGGACTTAAGAAAGGGAAGTGTAAGCCCAAGAAGGAAAGGACAGGGAAAGGACGGAAGGGGAAACAGAAGGGCAAAAGAGGAAAAGGAAAGCAAAGAAAGGGAAAGGGAAGGAGGGGAAAGGAAGGAGAAGGGCAAGACAGGAAAAGAAAGGAAAAAGGAAAGCAAAGTAGAAGGGCAAGAGGGAAATGGGAAGGGGAGGAAAGGAAAGGCAAAGAAGGAAAGGAAAGGAGGGAAGGGAAGGGGAGGTAGAAGGGCAAGAGGGATGGGAAGGGGAGGAAAGGAAAGGCAAAGAAGGAAAGGAAAGGAGGGAAGGGAAGGGGAAGTAGAAGGGCAAGAGGGAAATGGGAAGGGGAGGAAAGGAGAGGAGGGAAGGGGAAGTACAAGAGCACGAGGCAAAAGGTGGCGTGGGGGTGGGAAAAAGGGAAAAAGGACTCACCCATCTGGACAAACACAAGAGTTAAGCTACCCCATCAAATGCACATAGCTTTCATTCACAGACTTCCAGGAAAGCTTTCTCCTTCATTTAATATATATATATATATATAATCACAAATTAGGAAATGCAATGGGGGGGAGGGGGAGGCGCTGTGACCTTTCTATTCACTTGGCTCTTCCTTTCCTGTGCATTTCAAGTCCCTTTTCGATCCATCCAAGCCTGCTTAGATTACCAGCTCAAAATCCAGCAGGATCTGTGGGCCGGAAAACCATTTTCGATAAATCAAGACAAGGTACTTTTCCAAGGGGGGAGGGGGGGGGAAGCGTGATGGAATACAGGCTCGCTTTTGTTTTCATTAAAACCCAGCTTGTTGGTTTTTCTGCTCAGCCCCGCTGGGGATCAGCACCCCCACGCCACCTTTCGCTCTCCGCTTCATCACTAACTTACCGCAAATCCATACATGCAATTTGTGGCTACGCTACCGCCCTGCCTAGGGCGAGGGGGCTCGGAGTTCATCACCCGCGGCTTGCGCGGCCGAAGACGCGGCCGAAGAAGCCACCGACCGTTAGAGGGAGAAGGAGAAGGAGAAAAAGA